>NC_048219.1:13204196-13388761 GCF_002007445.2 Ailuropoda melanoleuca | reverse complement strand
GGCTTAACCGCTGTGCCACCCAGGCGCCCCGAGGACTGTGAATCTTATCCACAGGGAATATGGAACTTTGAAAGGTTTTAAACAGCAGAAAGACTAGTCCAGATTTTCAGTTTAGAAAGCTCACCCTGACTGCAGATGGAAGGAGGTAAGACTCAAAAGTAGGGAAACCAGTGGAGAATCTGTTGAAAGATGTAGGTGCGAGATGGTGAGAGCCTGGGTTAAAAAACAAATAAATAAAATAAAACTTAAAGACCCCTGTTGAGCTCACAATATGTGCCAGACACAGTGCTAATTGTTTTATTCACTAACTTCATTTTATCTTTATAATGACCCTGAGGTGTAGATACTAATATCTGTTTTATAGATGACAAAACTAAAAATTAGAAAAATAAAGTAGTTTAGCCAATGTTCACAAAGCTGTTAAATGGTAGATTTGAACTGGAACTTTCTATCCCTAAAGCTCTTGCTTTTAACAACTGTGCTATGATGGTTGAAATCTAAGATGATGGCGTTGTGAATGGAGAGAAGTGAGTGGATGCGAGGAATACAGTGGAGGTCGACTCGATAAGATCTGGTGATCAATTGATGGGGTGGCGGTGTTGGGGGAGGGAAGTCTAGGATCATTCTAGTCTTTTGGCTCAGGCACCTGGGTAGATATTGGTACGACAGTGGTGATATTCACTAAAATGAAGAACACAGGAACAAGTCTGGATGAGGTTTGCAGATGATTAAATCTTTTCTGGACAGAGTGAGTTTGAGGTACCTGGGAAACATTTGAGTGGAGGTGTCCAGGAAGTAGCTGGGAGTCAGAGACTAGAGATTAGGACAGAGTCTATGCTAGAGAGGTAAATTTGCACACCAGCCTCTAACAGATGACACTTGAAGCCATGGTAATATATGAGATCATCCAGACAGTGTGTAGAGTGCAGTTGGAATCCTGGGGAACACTGTCCTTAAAGGTGTGCAAGGAAGAAGAAACTGAAGGAAATGAGGAGTAGGCAGAGAAGTGAAAGCCAAGGAATGAGAGCTTTACAAGAAGAAAAACATAAGAACACTAGTCAGTTAGCATTTGCTCAAAGAAGATCATTCAGAAGAAAGAAAAACTTCATCTGAAAGATGTTCATCACAGCATTGACTATAACAGTAGAAGTCTGGAAACAACCCAAATGCCCAACAATGTGGAATGCCTATGTGATGTGCCACATTTACTCGTGCGCTATTCTGCAGCTATGAAAGAGACTATTAAAAAGACTATTGTAATGGGGGAAGGTGCTCATGTTAAATGAATAGAAGAAAGAACAATAAAAAGCTTAATGCAGGTTTTTCTTTCCAATCTGCCGTGTGCAGTGGAACCGCCGCCAAGATGCAGATTCTTGTGACAGTGCTGATGGGGAAGACCATCACTGTCGAAGTTGAATCCTCAGATACTGTAGAAAGCGTAAAGGCCGAGATCCAGGATAAGGAAGGAATTCCTCCTGATCAGCAGACACTGATCTTCGCTGGCGAGCAACTGGACGATGGACGAGCTTTGTGTGACTACGGCGCTCACAAGGACGCCACTCTTCATCTTGTGTTGAGACTTTGTGGTGGTGCTAAGAAGAGGAAGAAGTCTTCCAGCACTCCCAAGGAGGATAAGCAGAAGAGAAAGAAGGCTAAGCTGGCCGTCCTGAAATACAAGAAGGTGGACAAGAATGACAGAATCAGTCCCTGTCATCGGGAATGCCCTTCAGATGAATGCGGTGCTGGGGTTCCTATGGCTAGCCACTTTGACAGGCATTCTTGTGGTAAACGTTGTCTGCCCTATTGTTTCAACAAACCGGAAGAGAAGTACTTGTATATGGGCTAGTAAAAGACACGAACTAACAACAACAACAGTAAGCTTGATGCACACCTTGATTTGAACTGGACCTTTCTGAAAGTCCAGTTTCTTGAGGTAGTGATCTTATCTTACTCCTCTCCAAACCCCAAGCCTAGGATGATGTCCAGCACATAATTGGTTCTCAGTAAATGGTGGCTGAACAAATGAATTATTTAAAAACTATTTTTTTGTATGTGGTCAAGGATTGGGAGGCAGTAAGAGAAATATGATTAACTGATGTGTTAGGACAGTGGGATTGTGGGTGATTTTCTTTTATATTATGTTTATACAGTTAGTGGATATCAGAAGGGAAAAATATTCAGATATTTGGGAGCTATTTGGTATTTTTACAAAATGATTTTCTTTGCAGAGATGATTATTTTAATTTCATAACTCTGTGAAATAGGATGGCTGGGCCCTTAATGTTCTTCTGAAAGGAAAATGGGAGTACAGAGATATTGAATTCCCTTTTGTTGTTCCAGAGTCAGCTGGTAATAAGATTCACATTAAAAGCTATGGTTTTTTAGTTTATAATTCATTGTTTCATCATCTCCACAGCTAGTTTACTCTCTCCATTTTGGAAATTATGCAAGAAGAGAATGCAGCGTCAGCATGGAAAGTTCAGATATATGTGTTATTTTACATAGAATTGCTGCTTTTTGTGGTTGTCTAAAAGATCTGCTCTCACTTCTGCAGCTTACTCCAGGCTTGTATGAATTCAAAGTGATTGTAGATGGTCAAAACGCCCATGGGGAAGGCTATGTGAACGTGACGGTAAAACCAGGTATGATTTTCCCAGCCCTGGCTGAGTCTCCATTGGTTCCTCTGCAGGATTCCCAGAGAGGGGGAGATTTGACTGGAAGGGCTTTTAATTCCCATTCTTCTTCTTCTTTTCTTATTCATTATTCATTGGGCAATTCCTAGTTCAATGTAGTAAAAGGTTAGGGTGGCAGAGTATACACTTGGGTTTTAGTTGGAACCTTTGGCTGGGCGGAGAAACATTAGTCACATGGCCCCCAGTGCGGTATGACCTGAGCAGTAGCTGTCCGAGAACTGCTTCTCTGAGCAGGTCATGCTGAGAGAGGACCATGTGTTGTGATTAAGAGACATAAGAAAGCCGGGAGCCTGGGAGAAGCATGTAAAGGAGAACCAGCCAAATGGTTGGCTCTTTCTGATCTCTTTCCAGATATGGGTTTTGCGCATGGAATTCCTCATTTAAACCCTGCCAGTCTTCTTTCACCTTGGAAATCAAATCCCGTCATTCTTTTTAAGTGATCCACCATCGATAAATTACAGTGCAGTAACAAAGTATCTTGTTTTGCATTTTTAGGAAAATTTGGGGGAAGTTGGAGAGTGGCACACACATTGGCACAAATTCTTAATACTGGGTTCTGTCTTTGTTGGTGATAGATTTTCTGTTTGTTCCTTGAACTCTGTAGCCAAGGTAGTCCTTTCACCTTCTTAAAAATGGGTTTAACATAAAGACCGTTGAATTTTTTCTAAAAAAAAGAAAAAGGGTTTGTAGCTCACAGTCATTCAGGTGGACAGAGTGGTTTGTGACTCTGCCATCACTCAGGCTTAGACACAATCAGCTCAGGGATGGTTGAGAAATCATCCGTTATCTTTTCAACACAGTCTGTGCCGAGGGATAGTTTGCTTGTCGAAGCCCTGGTTGTTTCTTGTCCACCTCTCCTCAGCTTGCCACTGTAGTCCTTCTCATGAACAAGATAGCCCATGAGCATCGGAAGCGTGCACAAGGCATGGTCTTAGGAGTGCTCAGGTGTGCCAGAGGCTCTGATGCTTCCACGTGTCTTATGCTAAAATGGTAACTTGGTGTGACCTTCCATTCGGTGGTGCTGCACCCAGCAGTTATGTGATGGAAACTAATTTATAATTCACCCACACAGGCCTGTTCCTCCTATAATTTTTAAAGCCCCTCTTCCATGATCCCAGGGTCCTAGGATTGAGCCTCACGTTGGGCTCTCTGCTCAGCGGGAGCCTGCTTCTCCCTCTCCCTGCCGCTCCCCCTGCTTGTGCTCGCTCTCTGACAAATAAATTTACAAAAAAAACAAAAACAAAACAGCTCTCAGGGCGCCTGGGTGGCTCAGTCAGTTAAGCGTCTGCCTTCGTCTCAGGTCATGATCCCGGGGTCCTGGGATTGAGCCCCATGTTGGGCTCCCTGCTCAGCGGGGAGCCTACTTCTCCCTCTCCCGTTCCTCCTGCTGGTGCTCTCTCTCTCTCATTCTCTCTCTCAAATAAATAAATAAAATCTTTTAAAAAAATTAAATAAAAAATAAAACAGCTAAAAAAAAGATGAAATAAAATAAAGTCCCTCTTCCAGTTTCTTCCACGTCGTTTTCTTGCAGAGCCCCGGAAGAATCGGCCTCCAGTTGCCATCGTGTCACCACAGTTCCAGGAGATCTCTCTGCCAACCACTTCTACAGTCATTGATGGCAGCCGTGAGTACTTGTCCAGGCATGATGTTTTAGAACAGAATTCACTGTGAACTGCGGTAGAAAATGCTGGTAGAAGATTTGGGGCCAGACGCACCTGGGTGGCCCAGTTGGTTAAGTGTACAACTCTTGATCTCAGCTCAGGTCTTGATCTCGGGGTCGTGAGTTCAAGCCCTGCTTTGGGCTCCATGCTAGGTATGGAGCCTACTTTAAAAAAAAAAAAGAAGAAGAAGAAGAAGATTTGGAGTCACTTGTGGCCGCGTTCTCTTTAGGCTCATCTTCTTGACCATGTTATGGGAAGACTACCCATTTCAAGCAACTGATTAGGAAGTAAAAACCAGACAGGCCTTATTTAAAATCCCCATGTGGCTTGTTGGAAGTAATATTTCTGCTCTTTTGAGATGGTAAAGAAAGTGGGATTATGTAGGTATTTAGGATTATTTTGTATGAAACTTGCTGGTTTTCAAATTTGCTTAGAGTCACCATTCTCAGTTATGGAAACAAAGCTCCTCCTCTCATAGCAAGATAAGTAACGGAGGGTCTTGGCTGGGAGCTGTCCCAGCACACAGTGCCTGACAAGATTCTTGTCGGCCTCACCCCGGAGAGACTCACAGAACATGCTCCATGCCCTGACCGGGCTCGTGAACATTTTACCCTTCAGAGTAGTGTCCCCCGATGGGTGACATGAGAAGACTCCTGGGTCTTTGCCACTGATCCTGGCTATGTGTCAGGGGGTTTCAGGCCTGTCATCTCAGCAGTATTTGCTTGGTCCCCTGGGAGGCCTAGTAAGGCCCCGCCTCCCCGATTGTCTTGCCACCAGCAGCTGTTTTTCTGGCCGAGGCAGTCACTGCTCTAGCAGAGGAATCGCTCGCAAGGTGAAACATCTCATGTAGAAGGGACTGGCAAGAAGAAGAGGATAGAAGAGTAGCAAGCCAAGAGGGAAGAGAGAACAGGAAGAAGCTCTTGTAAGAGTGGTAAAAAGGGTTCACGTAGCCCCATTTTACTGTATATTGTTAAATAGGTCAAAGTTAAATAGTGTGTAAAGGTGTACAGAGGAGAGAATCACTGCGACCCCATCTCCCAGCTATCCAGTTGTCCTGCAGACAGTCAGCGGTATTATTTTGTTTCTTTCTAGAGACATTCTGTGCATATGTAAGAAAATACATATACAGTCTTTATGATAACACAGCGTACACACTGTTATGTACAATGCTTGTTTCTCTATGTTGAAGAATTTTTCTGAATCCCTATGTGAAATAGTTCTTTTTTTTTCTCTTAAGGATTTTTTTTCCTCTTAAGGATTACGTAGCCTTCCATTAAACGGCCATGTAGTGTCATCGTACGGCTGCACACTTGTTTTCAGTCAGTCCCTATTGATGACTATTTACGTTATTTTTGGTCTTTTGCTGCTACAAAGAATGTTGCCGTGCATGATCTTGTAAGCGTGACATTTAACATACGTGTGACATGTCTATAGGGTAAGTTCCTCAAAGAGGAGCTGCAGGGGCAAATTTGCTAGGTTGTTCTTTATGTAGCGAGTATCACCGTATGCTTCCGCAGTGACCCAGGAGAGGGTTTGCTCTGCACCTTTACCCCTAGAGTGTGTTATGAGACTTTGGTCTCACCAATCAGGTAGGTTAAAAAAATAGTATCTGAAGTGTAATTTAAATTTGCGTTGCTTTTATTTTTAGTGAGGTTGAGTATCTTTTCATGTGTTTAAAGAATTTTTGATTTTCCTTTTTTCATACAGTAGCATTTTAACCAGAGGTTACCTGTGTTGGAGTCCTTGGAAAACTACGCAGTGGAATATTCATAGAGAGGCAGAATGACCCAGTATTCCTAGGGAAGAAACACTCTGGAGAGATAGTCTGTCATTTCATGAAGTTTTCCTAGCCTCACACCTCTGGGTAGTTGCCCTGGTTTGTGTAAGCTGGGTAAGTGCTGAGACTCAGCACTCTCGTGTTGTAACTGATGTTTCTTTATGGTCAAGAAAGCACTGATGATGATAAAATCGTCCAATACCATTGGGAGGAACTTAAGGGACCTCTGAGAGAAGAGAAGATTTCTGAAGACACGGCCATATTAAAACTAAGTAAGCTCGTCCCTGGGAACTACACTTTCAGGTAAATTAGGACCCTTCAAGTCTCCCTTAGGCCATGTTTTTCCCTTGTGGGTTTTACATTCTTCTGGGAGTAACTCCGACAGATATCAAAGTCATTATAGATTTGGTTGGTGATAGAGTCTTTAGTTCCATTAGTTCTCTGAGTCCTATTGGTGGTTGTGGTCACAACAGTGATAAGTTTCTAGGGCAACGGTCCTTGCATGGTAGATCGGGACCCACCACAGTTCACCACTCCCAAAGCTGCGCCTGGTCTCCAAACCTTTTTTTAGGATTTCTATCATTAAGTGAAAGGGTCCATCTTCCTGTGCCTTTTCTCAGGAAAATCTAGAAGGAACCCAATCCCATCTTGTCTCTTCCCTTTGGTGAATGCTTCTTCAGCTTACAAGATCTCAAAATCTTTACTTTGGACTAGTGGTTTATTTTAGTATGATTTGTGGGATCTTTCTCTGTTGGGGTGTTTTAGAGAATTTAATTCAAAGATAGCCCTGGGAACTCGTGGCGACATTCTAGGATGTGATTACTAAGAGTGTGAGGCCGACTCTAGAGTAATACTCTTTAGGTCTGCAAAAGTCCTTGTCTGTTACAGAGCGCTTGTGAGTATCATACAAACACCATATGTACATGATACTAAACTCATTTTACATATGAGAAAAATGAGGCTCAGTGTATTTACTAACTTCTCTGAGGTCACACATTTCAGCTAGAACCGAGGTGCAGATTCTGTAACTCTCAAGTCCAGGCTCTTTCTGTTCCACTCAACCTGACCTTACGTATTTTGTTCGTGCTTCCTTGAATGCTCTTCTCAGTCTGGGAGTCCTGCCCATCCTCAAGGACCTACTCAGTGTTCTGTGAGGCAGAGGAGACACTCCTGAGGTCCCTCTGAGAGGAGGGAGTATGTCTGTTCCCAGACTGTTGTCCCCAGTGCCTCTGTGGTGCAGCGGTTTCTTCGTGGGGGGTCTGTCTTCCCCACTGGATCTGCGATTAACCGAATGTTGACACTACCGGAGGCACAGTGACAAAGGTCCTAGCACAGCACCTGCCGTGTAAATAAATATGACTTAGCAGCCCTCTCATTGACTTCAGACTTCAGATGAATGGAAGGCAGCTGCCATTCCACAAGGTCAGAGTCTTCTCATTGGCTTAAAATGGAAACATGAGTTGGTTTTTCCCTTCAATTTCTTATATAGGAGTTCTGACATTAATGAAATTTAGCTTGGGCCAGGTTGATCCTTTTTAAAAAAGTGACAATAGTAGCTCCTGTTTCTTGAACATCTATTATGTGTTTAGTACTGTTCTGAGCTCTGTGCATTCAGTAGCTAATTTAATCCTTATAGCAGGTATTATAATTACTATTATTTTGTAGATTAGGAAATTTAGGCACAGAGAGGTTAAGTAACTTGCCCAAGGTCACACAGGCAGCATGACTTGAGTCTGCACTTTTAATCATAGTGTTTGGGTGGATGCGGTGTTGGGGGTGATTCTTTTTTTCTGTCAATTTCCGTTTATGAAATGATGGGACTGGATTTGATTAGCATTAAGATCCAGTCTGTTTGGTTCAACTCACCTTTCCTTCTCCCCTCCTTTGACATGGCACTGGCCTCTTTCCCCAGCCCTATGGTCAGCTGCTCATCGGGTCCAGGATTCTTGCAGGAAAGCCCGGGACTGTTTGAGGTGAAAGAGTAAACGGGCGGCTGACATCTTGCCATTTGTCTATAACTTGCTTTTGCTCCGAAGTAGGAGACAAATAGGATATATTAAAAAAACAAAAATAAAAAAACCGTGAAAACAACAGGGAAACTGGAAAAAGAGGAAAACTTCTGTGGATTTTTCTTCTTCAGATGTTTGCTGATTTACACATGTCCGTGTGTCTGATGTTTTTGTGCTCTTTTTCTAAAGGCCAAAATCCCCCAAATGTCCTTCAGACCCTAGGTAAAAGGTGAGACTGTGGGAGGCAACCCCACAGATGTCTGGCTCTGTCTGTGGCTGGTGGTGAGATTTAAACAAACGACATGTCTTTTCTATGCTTTTCCTCTTTCTGTCAGCAAAATGGAAGGAACCCAAACCTCCTTGCTTGCTTACGCTCACATTTTGAGGTGGCAAGAGAAGCTTTAGGCTGTTCAGCTGGAAGGCATCATTTAGGTAAAAGCCTGCTCTTATAAATGAACATTTTTTTTTCCTCTTGCAAATCCTGTTTCACACTGGCACAAACTGTGGGGCTGTTGCGTAGGAGAATTCATTTGCATCTCGGGCTCCTGTTTTACCGGAGCCAGCCCTCCTGGTCCATCCCAGAGGCTGTCTGCCCAGGACGTCCCTTCTTGCAATGTGTGCATGGCTGAGGCAGGATGACAGGAGGAGAGCAGGCTACAGTCAGAGCTTGCTCGATTTAGGGGGGGCGCCTTTGAACTCCACAGCTGTAGGGGCCAGGGACTATCTATTCTTAAAACTTGGTTTCTGGGCTTTGGAGTCCGAGAATTGGGCTTGCATCTTGGCTCGCTGTGTAGCCCCGGGCAGGTGATGTAGCCTCTCTCAGCTTCCAGTACAGGGAGACGGATGACGCCTACTTCATACGGTTGTTGGGAGGGTCAGGTCAGACAGTGCCTGTGAAGGTCCCAGCACACAGAGCCGTGCAGGTGGCAGAGCAGAACGGTGCTGGCGACACAGTGCCTGGGTTCACATTCTGACCCCCCTCGAGCTTGGGCAAGTTACCTCTCTGTGCCTCCGTCTCCTCGCATATGTAAGGAGTAAAGTGAGGAGCGTGCTTTGTAGAGCTGTTGTGAGATATCGTGAGATAGGAAGCACTTGGAACAGTGCCTGGCACTCAGTCAGGGTGAGCATTTCGTAGTAGTCTGCCTTTCCAAGAAGAAAGGGTGAAGCATTGGTTACTATTTGGTACCCCTGCTGCCTTGGTATTTCTCAGTCCTCTCAGACTGACTCCTCCTCCCCAGCCCTCCCTGATCGCACTCCTCTCTCCGCCTGCTAGCTTGACTGTCGTAGACTCTGACGGAGCCACCAGCTCTACCACTGCGAGCCTGACCGTGAACAAAGCGGTGGATTATCCCCCTGTGGCCAACGCGGGCCCCAACCAAGTGATCACCCTGCCCCAAAACTCCATCACCCTCTTTGGGAACCAGAGCACTGACGACCATGGCATCACCAGCTATGAGTGGTCACTCAGCCCCAGCAGCAAGGGGAAGGTGGTGGAGATGCAGGTAGGAGGGAGTGGCTTCTGTCTTTCCTTGCCCAGGAGAATCACAGCTGCTGGACTGGGGTGCCCTTACAAGGCTTATTTTTGCTCCCATTTTAATGACCAAAGTGAGATTTATATAGAACGTTGAACATTGGAGTTAAAAAAAAAACAAACAACCAAGAAAATTTGAGGGGCCTTTAAGGAACACATTACCAAAACCTTTGTCTTTAATGTTTAGTATTAAAGGAAAAGACTGTATGAGAAAGGGGAGCTATTCTGGGATGGTTCCAGAGAGCCAGACTACTCTGAGGCCACAAGGGTGCCCATGATTTTTTTTTTTTTAAGAGAGAGAGCACCCATGTGAGCGGGTTGGGAGGGGAGCGGGGCGGAGGGGCAGAGGGAGAGAGAGACTCCCAAGCAGGCTCCACACTCAGCGTGGAGCCTGACGTGGGGCTCGATCTCATGACCCTGAAGTCATGATACAAGGGTGCACATCTTAATGAGCTCTGTTACAAATTGGAGTAGCCCATCCGGTTAGATGGTGAGCCTCTCCTCTCTGGAGATATTTAGGGGACTAGATCCGTCACCAGGCAGGTAACATAAGTAAATAAAACTGACCAGGGCCTGTGGCAAACCAGACAACATCCCCAACTGAAGCGTCAGCCGCGCCTCAGGTCCAGCTGGTGTTGCCACACGGCGGCAGGGTTCCAGTATTCCTAGAGAGGCCGGCTTTTCAAGACAAAACAGAAATCTAGACTGTATGTGAAAATGTCCGACTTTTGGGGCACCTGGCTGACTCATCAGTGGAGTGTGTGACTCTTGAGCTCAGCGTTGTGAGTTTGAGCCCCACGCTGGGTAGCGATTACTTAAAAATAAAATCTTCAAAAAAAAAAAAAAGAAAATTTCCAGCTTTTAAGACACTGCAGGCCAAACAAAATGTCTGCAAGCTGGATTCAGCCCAGAGGCTGCCAAGTTTTCCCCACTGTTCTAGAGGAAGTTCATGCCTTGGAAGTTTGCCCTAAATTGTGTATAATGTTCCTTCTGACACTCTGTGTTTCCAAATTGGAGGCATGACTTAAGGCACACATTTCACCTGGCTTTTGTTTAGATCCCATGTTCGGGGTCTCGGCTGCTCCAGAATCTGCACAGAGCGGCACGGGGACAGCGTGGCACCACGTAGCATCTGTGGTTGCTGCCATGCGCCCGAGGCAGCTGTGCTAAGATCACTGCGTGGCCTCAGCAGGAAGAACGTGGTTTCAAAAGTGTGTTCTTTCATTCTACGCTCCTGGCCTTTCTGGCTTGGGTCCTAAAGACTGAACTTGGTTATCTCTGCACATTTTCCTCCACTCCCCTCCCTTGCGAGAATTCTGACTTTATCTGAAACTGCTGCTATCTGGGAAGGTTGTTCCCTTGAAAGGGGAACCTTCTGCTTTTAACAGGATGTCCCGCAGTGTCTGATGCCGTACTCACCAGGCTTAGAAAACGAGGTGCATCCTTTAGACCGGAATAGGACTTGTCTGACGTTGTGATTCTGGGAGTCTGCTTTTCCACTTGTCTCTGTTTATACATGCAGGGTGTTAGAACCCCAACCCTGCAGCTCTCTGCCATGCAAGAAGGAGACTACACGTACCAGCTCACAGTGACCGACACCATAGGACAGCAGGCCACTGCCCAAGTGACGGTTATTGTGCAGCCCGGTAAGTTCCAGCCTTATCGTGCACGCCTGTCTGTTGGCTGGCCCTTTGCACCATGTGGGGGAAGAGAGTTTGGGTTCTGAGCTATACGATGGTGGAGTGGGGGGCAGCAGTCCACGGGCCCCTGGCAACTTTGGTTGTCCATTCTGAGTGCTTTCCTCAGAGCTAGAGAGAGAGAGAGAGGACTTCACAACCTCAGCTGTGGCCTTGCCTGTGGCTGGTTATTGTGCCTTCAAGGGGACATAGCAGACAGAGTCTCTGTTATCCCGAGTCCTCTCATGGCCTTTAAGGGACATCTTAAAGCCCACTTCCTCAAGAAAGCCCTACCTCATCACTCAAACCCTCTCTTTTGAACATCTGTAGCATCACGTGTCGAATTTACCACGGCGTTACAACTGCATTATGTTCTGCCGTGTTCTTGTAAAAAGATTTCAGTCTTACATTCTTCATCGTGAGCTCCCTGACCCACAGTCTCAAATAGTTTTGTGGGCAGAAAGGCAGACTTCTCATGGCTTCCAGAACATATGTCCCAGTTAGCTCCTCTCCTTTCCCAGCTGAACTGCCTGCTTTTGACCTCTGTGTCTCTGTCTTAGAAAACAACAAGCCTCCACAGGCAGATGCAGGCCCAGATAAAGAGCTGACCCTTCCCGTGGACAGCACAACCCTGGATGGCAGCAAAAGCTCTGATGATCAGAAAATTATCTCCTATCTCTGGGAGAAAACACAGTGAGTACTGATGCAAACCTCTTATTGAGGGAACGTCTCCAGACCTTTGGAAGCAAGGTGTCACTTTACTTCTAAGAGTTTACTGGCTCTTACTGGCTTATCCAAGGGGGATGACTGAGAAAGAAACGTTAGCAATCCTAGACTTCAACTCTAAGAAAATGATATAAAATAATTGTAAGAGAAAGCAGAATGCTTGCCATCAGCTAGTCTCCAGGTAGTACTTTGTGGTCCTGGAGCTTTTACGGGTAAAATCCATCTTCCAAAACGCACAGTTTAATTACACTTGAGAGGCAGGATGGAAGGGGTAATGGAGCAGAAAAATAGGGTTGCTCAAAATTAACTGGGTAAGGCTGGCAGTGGGGATGGGGCAGAACAGCTATTACAGAGAATGGAAAATTCATCTGCACAATGAAAGCATTGCTCTGTTATTGTTTCCTTAAAGACACCATTTACCAATTATGTTAGTGAGAGGCCAAAGGCACTAACCAAAATAATACTAATTAAACTGGAATTACCTAATCGAACCATTTCTGGTTCTCACAGTTTCTTTCAGCTCCTTTAAACCATAACAAATGGAACTCAGATTGTATGCAGGATCCCATGCGAAGCAAAAGAATTCTAAGGAAGAGTTAAAAGCATTCTTAGTTTCCAAAGGTAGCAGCCACCGGGCAGATGGGGCTTTTTGTTTTCGTTTTCGGATGAGGGCATTAGAAACGGGTGGGAAGGGGCTATAAGCTGACTATAGAGACCACTTGATTTATGATTGGTGAGTTGGATTCTAGAAGTTCTTTAGCCTCGGCTCTTGTCTCTTGTGGAGAACCGAGTCTTCCTCAGCCCAGTGTGCTTTGATCGTAACTGTTCGTTGAAGCCACAGCTGGTGAACCTTCAGCCAGCTTGTACTAGTGCCTGCAGCTGAAGCAGTGCTGAGTATAGCTTTTTGGAGGAGAATCTACTTTGGGAGAGACGACTAGGGCCAGAGATTAAAGGTTTAAATAGCAAAACAGAGCAAAACGTGGGAGACCGCAGATTTCTCTGGTCATCCTATAATTTTAAGGAAAACTCTGGGGCATTCTGCTCCTGGAGCAGAAGGACTCTCTGGAATGTGCAGGGCTGTGCCTGGATGTTGGCACAGAGCTCACTCCCCGGCTGCAGCTGCTGCGTGAGGCTGCGGGGGAGGGAGAAGGCTGCAGGGTTCCGGAGCCCTCTGTGACCCCTGTCCAGGAGCTGCAGGGAGCTTGGCTTTAGAGCTGCTAAGAAGAGGATGGTTTTGCTGAGAGTTCCTCTGCAGCCTTGGCCCATTTCCTTTCCTTGACTTTTCAGTAGGAGGGAGTTTGGCATGTGATTAAGAAACGCATCTTGCTTCTTTGCTGGCAAGAGCTGAACCAACTACTGGGCCAGAAATGCTTTTCAGAAACATCACTCTGAAATCATTCTTTTGATCAGAGACCTGCTCAGAGCACTTTCTTCCTTTTACAAACTGGAACAGCAAAGGGTTTGAATGTTCTAGAAACTCATAGAAAGGATAAAGCTAGACGTGTTTGAAAGCTGGTGAATGGAATTTTCTGATCAGCAGGGTAGCATGTATTTTGGGGCCAAGTGACACTCTGTCCAAATGGAATATTTTTAAACATGCCCTCTCAAGGTCTGGGAAACAATAGTTCGTGTCTCAGCTGAGGCAATAATGGTCTGCTCCTGCTGAGTCAGGGACAGGAGAGCAGCAGACAGGTACAACTCCACCCTCTGGTTTCTGTCTTTGTCCAGGGGACCCGATGGCGTGCAGCTCGAGAATGCTAACAGCAGTGTCGCCACCGTGACAGGGCTACAAGTAGGAACCTACGTGTTCACCTTGACTGTCAAAGATGAGAGGAACCTGCAAAGCCAGAGTTCTGTGAATGTCATTGTCAAAGAAGGTACCTCCCTGCCTTGGGTTGGTGCAGCCTCTGGGTCAGATACCTGAGGAACTGGGCATCTTTTTTTTTTTGCTGCAGAAATTGATCAGAGACGGGGTCAGGGGCAAGTTGGGGGGAAGGGCAGCTGTTATGTGCTTTTCTAAAACGACCTTTAATTGGAAGTGACTGCAAGGTGAATTTTAACTTCTCATCCCCCACCCCCCACATCTTCTCAATTGAATAGGGAAAGAATTTGGTTTTTTCCTTTGCATTTTTATTTTGCCTCTCTGCTGCTAAGCCCTGGGGTTTCTGTGGCTCTCCTGCTGGCTGCAGTGACACCTGCTGTCAGGCCTTAGAATGACTGTCCTGCTCTGTGGTTTCCTGTGCTCGTCCCTGAGCCTGCTGATGCCTGCTTGAGACAGGGGTCGATGGTCTTGCTGTGGTTTGCAGGCCCGGGACCAGTGCTGGCCTTGGGGGAAGGCTGTAAGCAGATGGGAGACGCACAGGTGACTCCAGCTGGGGTGTCCTGTGCTCAGCGAATAGAGATCACACACCTGAGTAAACAAAACTGCAGGTGGGGCCCAGGAGAAGAGAGGTCTCTTTTTCCTGTTTCTCTATTAGAGTATTAAGGAAGGAATACAAGAAGATATTGAAAAGATAACATTTTTAGGTGATATTTTGAGGAGAATTTGTGGTATCAGCTGCTTGAAACCTAAAGTCTAAGGCTTTTTAGCTCAGTTGGGTTTCTGTCTCCAGTCATCACCTGCTTCCCAAGGAGAGACATGGAATCCTTCCAGGGAGGCTGCTAGGAGGACCCAGGAGAAGACTCTGCCCTTTCTGCTGTATGATGTCAGAAGAACATCTTTCTGGGTGGGACTGGAGCCTCAGGGCCTGGGGCACTGGTGGCCTCAAGTCTACACTGTTAATCACGAGCTTCCTGGTCCAGGTGGGGTTTTATTTAGCATGGAGAGAGGGCAACTGAAGTCTGGTCTTCACTGAGTCCTAACCCCCAACTAATTAAAAGTTGGTTTATTGTCAGCCCCCCACCCCATACTGTTAGGTGCTGTGGCATGGATAGGTGCTTACAACAGTTCTCCATTTCAGATGTTTTTGATGTTAATTTCCCCCTAAGCATCATGAAGAGGCATTCTTTCTTTTCCAGAATGTTATTTCATTGATATCTCTTTGGTTAGAAATGAACAAACCACCTATAGCCAAGATAACTGGGAATGTGGTGATTACCTTGCCCACGGACACAGCAGAGCTGGACGGCTCCAAGTCCTCAGATGACAAGGGAATCGTCAGCTACCTCTGGACCCGAGATGAGGGGAGCCCAGCAGCAGGGGTGAGTGCCAGGAACTGGAGAGCTACACAGGGTCACGTTGGGGAGATGGGGAGAGGCAGCTGAGCCAAACCTTCCAGGATCCGTTTTAATGAGGGGTCTCTTGTGTCAAACGTGGATTGCCCTCTGAAACTCAGGGAACCTAAATGACTTGCGTAGTATCGCTCTGCAGGCTAGGGTGGCACAGAATGTGTTCCTCTGCCCTAATCTTCCAGCTCTGGGCTGCAGAGCTGGTACAAAGCAGGAGCTGCCCAGAGGGGGCTTATTTATAACAGAAGCAGCACCCAACCCCACAGAAGGAGTGTGGTTTTGCCCTGCAGTGTAGCCATGTTGTTCAAACCCCACAGGAGGTGCTAAATCACTCTGACCACCACCCGATCCTCTTTCTTTCCAACCTGGTCGAGGGCACCTACACATTTCACCTGCACGTGACTGATGCGAAGGGGGAGAGTGACATGGATCGGACCACCGTGGAGGTGAAGCCTGGTGAGTCCGTCTAGCACTGGGACTGGCTGGGAGTGCTGGGTTAGCCCCTCAGGACCTCAGTCCTGGGACCCCTTCCCCCCAGCGAGGACGGAGACAGGTGGCAAAGCCAGCTTCTAAACACTCTAGAAACCCCGAGCTGAAAAATTCTTGGAGACTCTGTTTCAACAGTATCCCTCCTCCCCGCTCATCTCCGATGGAGAAAGTGAGACTCAGAGAGGGCAGGGCTTGCTCAGCATCACACAGCAGTTGTGTCAGAGCCAGGCCCTCGTGCCCCTGGTCCAGCACTCCCCTCCTCTCCCTGTGATGGATGAGAGAGGGCCCTGGGTGCTTCGGGGATCTGAGCACAGGAATAACTTGAGTCATGATGTCTCATCACCACCCAGCTGCAGAAAACTATTTATTTTTATAAGTTGAGCCCCAGGCTTTATCTGAAAACTCAGGGAAGGTAAAGTAACTGGTGTCCTTTACATTTTTCAGATTTGCAGAAATAAAATTTCTTTCTTAAATAGAACCGTGTTTTTATTTTGCTTTGAGGCTGATTTGGTATTAGGGAGGAAGTGAGTGTGGGGTAGGGTAGAGCTTTATAAATTCCTGAGCATCTGATGAGAAGGCATTAACTTTAAATCTACTCTTTGTTATGTAGGCCAAGCTCATGGACAGAAGTCTTAGATGGGAAGGGATCTTGGCAGGTCTTCTAGTCCTTGTCCTACTACCTCTGTGAAGGACAACAGCCAAGATGCTGGAAAGCCTCTTCTGTGTTTAAAATCAGATCACAGATAGTCTACTAATTATGTAAATGATAATCAGAACAGGCAAATGGTGCATCTGATTATGGGAATAAGGTATTCTGAATAATCACTTTTAACTTCCAGTGCAGAGCAGTCTCTAGGACACAATCAGAAATGAAGGACAGTGGTCTCCCAGTTCTAGAGTTAAAGAAACATCGTGCAGCTCTGATACTGCTCTAAGGAAGCCCTTGTTTCTTGACCACCTGGAATTTTTTGTGTGTTTACTGTCTTCATACTTGAAGGGCTGATGCATTTCCATTATCAATAAGATTATTGAGATGGACATTTTCCCTCCCGTTGTTGTAGGCAAAGCACAGCAGGTCACTGAGAATCAGATGTGCCTCAGGAGAGATTGTAGATATCCCCCACTCGGCCTGGAGAGCTTAGCAAAGCCAACTGGACAGAAGCTTTTATTATTATTATTATTATAAGATTTTATTTATTTGAGAGAGAGTTGGGGGGAGGGGCAGAGGGTGAGAACCTTTAATGCAGATTCCCCGATGAGTGGGGAGCCTGATTCAGGGCTTGAGATCATGACCTGAGCAGAAACCAAGACAGACGCTTAACCAGTTGAGCCACCCAGGCGCCCCAGCGCAGAAGCTTTTAGAACAGACCTCGAAGCGTTCTTCTTCCCCACTCCCTTCACCAAACCCCTTGCCTTCCTGCTACGGCCCGATCCCCTGCACACAGGTGGTAGTTGTCAGGTTGATATCGAGCTCTCCACACCAGCCCCAGATTGCACTGGTAGCAGTTCACTACAGTCCCTCTCCATTTGCAGGAGGTCAGTTCCATTCCCGAATGCTCTCACTGCTTTCTCTCCGTGCCAGAACGGATGCACAGTGGCAAGTCTGTGTTCACTCTCCTCCTTCCAAAACCATGACTGATCCACGTGCTTTCCAGATCCCAGGAAAAACAACCTGGTGGAGATCATCTTGGATGTCAACGTGAGTCAGCTAACTGAGAGGCTGAAGGGGATGTTCATCCGCCAGATCGGGGTCCTCCTGGGGGTGCTGGATTCCGACATCCTTGTGCAAAAGATTCAGCCGTACACGGAGCAGAGGTAGCTGGGCAATGAACGGGGGGAGAAAAGGCAAGATCAGGGGCCCCCTGGGCTTCCTGATTGAGCTGAGAAATCGTGTGGGTAGACAGAGAAGGGTGGGCTCTCTGACCAAGAACTGCTTATGGTTTCCATTTCTTTAATGAACTTTTCTCTTCTAGCACAGGTCACATACTCAGTACTAGATATTGTAGCAGGGCACCAGGTCAGAAGAGGTCCATTATGTTTGAAGGCCATCGTCTAGTAGGGAAGACAATCAGCACAGACATATAACATCAATACAGGGAGGATATGACAGACTGTGTGATTATCATGGAGACGTGGGCAAGGCCGATTAATTCTTCCAGAGGAGTAGGGGCAGGATGTGGTCCGAAGATTTTCCACTGAGCGAACACAGAAAGACTAGGAGGAAATTCATAATAGGGGAATAGCACGAGCCATGGTCCTGTGGTATGAAAATACAGAGTCCTCTGGAAGAAGTCCTTGGGTTCAGAGCACTTCCTAGGCCCCAAGACAAGGTGGGAGATAAGACTGGCTTTATAGATGGAGAACAGTCATATGCAAGCCAAGGAGTTTTTAGTTTTTATAGTTTGGGAAGGGGAGGACTCAAGTTAGGTGGTTTTATATGTGTGAAGTTTTTGTTTTGTTTTTGAAGCAAGGAAATTTGGTTTTTGTTTCGTTTTAAGAAGACCAGTAGTGTGGAGGCTAAACCAAAATAGGGAAAGACGGGAGACTGGGGAGCCTAGAACTAGTCTAGTAAAAAGGTAATAAAACGTAAGTTAAGGTAGTGGCAATGGAATGACAAAAGAGAAGAAATGAAAAGAAAACAGAGGAAAATCAGAAGGACTTGGCGATCCTTTGGGAATAAAGGAGAATGAAGCATCAAACACAAGGCTTTAGGTTTGGACGCCTGGATAGGTGGCAGATGCCATTAACTGAAGTTAGGGATACAGAAGGAACCAGTTTCAAGAAAAGATAATGAATTCAGTTTTGGCTGTTGAATTTAGGGTGTCTCATGGGTGACGTGGAGAGAGATTTCATCAGACAGTGGCACGTACGGGCTGGAACTTGGGGCAGGGAAAAAAAGCCAGAGATAGGGAGTCAGTGCATACAGGCAGGAATCGAAGCCATGAGGACGGATGAGTCACGCGGGGGGAGTGTCCAGCGCTCCGGAGAACCCGTGTTTGAGGAGGAGGTGCGGAAAGAAGAGCCAGCAGAGGAAACTAGGAACCAATAGTAGAGAAGAGGGAGGAGAAGCAGGTGGCTGTGGTCTGCTGGTAGTTGGGGGGCAGCTGGCAGCTGGGCGCTGCCAAAGGATTCAGATGCCACAGAGGAAGAGGATGGTGAGGACAATAAAACAGGCTTTTGGCTTTGTGATTAGGAGATCATTAGAACTACAGTGAGAGCATTTTACTTCGATGTTGGGGACAGAGGGCAGATTCATGTCACGGTTGGAGGATACAGAGATAGTAAATATAACGAGGTTGCTGCTGAAAATCAGGTGGGAGATCGAAAGAACACCTTTTAAAGACAGAATACTTGAGCACTCTTACAGACGAGGGAAGGTGCAGAGGAAAAGTAGAAGGTGGAGGCTGGGGAGGTGGGTTCCACATGTGGGCTGGCCAGGAAAGTGGCCGCGGGCGGGACAGGAGCACCACTTTCTCAGCAATGGAACAAGGGCAGGAAGATGTGCTATGATGGTGGATTTTAGAGGTAGACAGGATGGCATTCGAGAGCGTTGGTACCAGTGTGCTGGGTTTTGTCTCTGAAACTGGAGACAAGGCCATCTGCTCTGAGGAGGTGGGAAGGAGGTGGGTAGCCTGAGGAAAATGGTAAAGGTTGGGAACAGCAGCTCCAGAAAAGGGTGTTGGCTTTGAGCAGTATTGAGGTCTCAGCCAAGGTTAGAGACATGAGATTAGAGTGGTGGTTTCCAACTCCAGCAACATGATAGAACCACCTGGAGTTTTTATGAATCTGCCGTTCCCTGCGCCTCACCCCCAGATATTAGGATTCCATTGGTCTGGAGTAAGGTCTGGGCACCTGAAATCTCAAAGCTCTCTAGCGAGTCTGACATGCAGACAGGGCTCAGTGGGTCAGAGTGTGAGGATTAGGACTTTGTAAGCTCTGCTGGCTGCCTGGGAGTAGGAGCAGGGCGAGTGGCTGCTTGGACTGACCCGAGCTGGTGGGGGTCAGGGCAGATGCAATGCTAATTCGCTGGTGGGCGTGCTGCTAGAAGGGTCTCGGAAGGGTTTGCTAGCACATTTGCTCTCACTGCATCTGGAAGAGGATGCAGGAGTAAGAGAAAAGCATCACAGTGGCTCTGGGTTTCTGCCTTGGACTGATGGACCTAGTTGAATTCAGGAGGAGGACAGGCGTGGAGGGAGTGAGTATATGACAATGGGAAAGAGCACAGGGCTGACACCAAACAAACCATCAGTGTCAGCTGTGGGACGATGAGCAAGGTACTACCCCTCTCTGAACCTGGCCTGCCACTTGCAAAAATGCTTTTGCCCTTTTATAATAAAGGATTATTACTGAGAATAAAGTAAGAGAATGTTTACATAGTCCCTACCACATAGAGAGCGCTCAGTTGGTGGTTAGGATTGGAGGTGTGTAGGAGAGATATGGGGTGGGTATTCTAGCAAGTTTTGTGGAGGTAGATGGGGTCATTTGGGAGAGACGAGATGAGAAGAGGTGAAGATTTGAGGGTTACTGGTATAGAGAGAAATTGAAACTATCACCATGGATTAGGTAACTGGGAGAATGAGAAATGGATCACAGATCTTCTATGGCAAAGGTTTGTTTCTTCATTCTGGAATTTATAATACCGCACTGTTAGTCTCACCGTGCAGCAGACTTGTAGAAATTCTTTTACAACAGTGCTTCCCAACATTTTATGTCATGCCACACATAGGAAATGATGCCATGTGTGTGACACTTTGGGATAAACTGATGAGGCTGCTTCCTGGAACGAACTGATCCAGGGCCTCCGGGTCCTAGTAGCCACCCTGTGTGCCAAGGGGATCACTATCTTGGACGCACCTGCAACCCAGTGTGACCCACTGATTGCAAAGCTTTGGCTGTGAGAGTCACGTGCAGTCAAGTGGACTCCCTGAAATGAAGGCCAAGGCATAGAGAACAGACTTTGTGCCCACGTAAATGTGAGCTAAACACGGGCTGCCTTGGACAGAAACTGACGGAGAAGCAAACAGGTTCTGGACATGGGGTAGCATAGTCCTGCACCAACCACACCACTGTGTAGGGTCTTTCCCGTTGCTGTTGTAGTAAGGATCATTTGGCTGTGTTGCTCTGTGGATTATGCTTCTTTTTTCTTTAAGATTTTATTTATTTATTTGAGAGAGAGAACAAAAGGGAGAGAGCACAAGCGGGGGGAGGGGCAGAGGGAGCAGGCGAAGCAGACTCCCCGCTGAGCAGGGAGCCGGACAAGGGGCTCGATCCCAGGACCCCGGGATCATGACCTGAGCCGAAGGTAGACGCTTAACGGCTGAGCCACCCAGGCGCCCCTGGATAATGCTTTGATGCTGTCCGACAATCTGCATTTCTCAGTGTTGTGGGTTGTCTTACGGGTAACCTAGACACAAACCCAACAGCGCCATGCCACAGTCTTAGCTGTTTAAAGGCTGACAGCAGAGATGTAGTGAAACCAAATCCCCATTTTCCGGACTTCCAGTTCTGGTTTGGAGTGGGTCCTCTTGTGAGCCGGGGCAGCTTAGGGCGTTTCTGAAAGTGAAGGTTTTGGAATCAGACATCTCAGGTTTGGATTTGGCTCTGCCATAATGAACTGTGTGACTCTGGGCAAGTTACTTAACCCTTCCAAGCCCGCATTGTCCGCTGTGAGATGGAGAGGACACAGAACAGTGCTCCTGCTGCTGCAGGGAGAGAAGGCGTCTAGTATTTGGCACAGCGCCCAGCACCCCAGAAGGGGCTCGAGCGAACGTAGCTGCCTCTGCCGTTGGTAGCTTCCGCTCATTCACACTGTCATGTGTCTCTGCAGCACCAAGATGGTATTTTTTGTTCAAAACGAGCCTCCCCACCAGATCTTCAGAGGCCACGAGGTGGCAGCGATGCTCAGGAGTGAGCTGCGGAAACAAAAGGCAGACTTTCTGATATTCAGAGCCCTGGAGATCAATACTGTCAGTGAGTAACTCGGGGCAGCCGGGAAGAAGAGCCTCCCCAGTGCCCACAGCCCCGCTGTCCTCACGCTTCCTCTCCTGTGCTCGAGGAACACGGACATAGTTGCTTTGCTCCACTACCCGTGTCACGAAAGCCCCCGACTCCGCGCCGGGGTTCTTCACCTGGGGTCCGCGGCCCCACGGCAGAGCGTCCGAGGGGCTAGGAGTTGGAATGGGAAGAAAATGACATCTTTATTTTCACCACCTCCAACTGAAATTCATTAGTTCCCTGTATTATGAAGGTGGGCAAAAAGCCCGGTAGTAGTAACAGAGCCTGTGACTTAAGGCAGGAGGAATCACAGGTAATTTCATAGCACACTACTGACGAGATGCCACTTTTACTCATCACTACTTCAAAATTAGGGCAGCTGTTTGACCCGGGGCTAGATCTGGTTACTTCGTGTTTTCATAAAGACACATGTGTATTATTAGCTTAAAACCGTAGATTCTTAAATATTTCAAAAACATGTGCCATATCATTGCTTTCCTTCGTAATACTGTGTATTTTATGTTGGCATTTACATGACTCACAGTAGGTGTCTGCGGGCCCTGAAAGATTAAGAACTGCCCACAGGGAGCAGAGCAAGCAGGACAGCCGGAACTGTGTCGGTGGCCCTGCTAACATCAGCTAGCTGGCTGACGTGCCTGTGACCATGACCGCGGACGGCATGCACCCGCCAGCAGCCGTCCCGGGGCAGGGGGGCCTCCCGTCCTCGCGCGCCCGCCCTGACTCCTGTCCACCTGTCCCCTTTCCCGCTGCATTCAGCGTGCCAGTTGAACTGTTCTGACCATGGCCACTGTGACTCCTTCACCAAACGCTGTATCTGCGACCCTTTCTGGATGGAGAATTTCATCAAGGTGCAGCTGAGGGATGGAGACAGCAACTGTGGTGAGTCTTCCGCTCGGCACTGTGCCAGCGGCTTTGGCGCTGAATGTAGTTGTTCTGAGTTGAGCAGGTGGGTGGTGGTGTTTCCGAGGCAGATGAGCAAGCGAGGAGAAGAACTCCGTGTATTTTCTGTTTGCAGAGGACTTTTACTTCCTTCCTCCACGCTGCTCCAGGTTCGAGCAGAGTTCTGCAGCGGGCCTGAACGAAGAACCAGGCTTAAGTCCGACCGTGCGCACACTACAGCCCAAGTTAGATCAGCTGCAAGGCCTCCTGGCTTTCTGGAGCCTCAGCGGGGCGGCCCAGTGGGAGCCCTCAGGTTTCTGGGCCCACTGGGCCCCCCGGGAAAGCTCCTGACAGCCTGCACCACTGCCCCTGGGGCCCGGCAGGGACTGTGCGCAGGAGGTTGAAAGCTTCAGCTGCCTACAGCTGCAAGGTCTCCCCTGCCCTGGGCTGCCGTGCAGGCCTTCATGTCCGCAGAGCCAAGCCGCTGCCAAGGCTGGGGCAGCCCGGGCCGCCCCCTGGCCTCTGTCTTCACAGCCCCCTCCATTTTGTTTCTCTCTGCAGAGTGGAGCGTGTTGTATGTTATCATTGCTTCCTTCGTCATTGTTGTCGCCCTGGGAATCCTGTCCTGGACGGTGATCTGTTGTTGTAAGAGGTAAGATGGATTCTCCTCGGAAATGCATTAGCGTCGGTCTTGCATTTGTTCATCAGGGAGGTATCTGGCACCTTCCACATGGAAGGCGCTGGGGTTCCTCGCTGCCCGTCACCACCCAAGGCAGGTGCAGAAAGGCTTTCATCCCCCTCTCCCACTCCTGAGGGCGGGAGCGCGCTCCCTCAGCCAAGTGGCCGTCTCCGCACTGATTCGCAAGCTGGGAAGCGTGGCCGTGGCCGGGGTGGGAGCGGGAGGGCCTGGGCGTGTGTTCTGACTCCACACCGGCCTCACCACTCAGCGTGTGAGCTCTCAGTTCTCTTGCCCTCCTTTCTAGTTGGGATTCGTGTGTGCACATGTCTTCACGTATTTGTAGGCTTCGGTTAGTCAGGATGAAGTGTTCTGGGTTGTTTTTTGGTTGGAGTCTTCCTATCTAGTCTTAGGATATTTAATGGGAATGTTTATTATTTGTTTTTCATGATTAATAATGATTTCTACATTACTGTGTGCCAAGCACAGGATGATAGGTAATGTATATTTTTTTAATGCATATAACCACCTTTTCTCATCTCATAGCTAAGGAAATGTGGGCTCAGGAAAATGGCCTCACCTGTCCACAGACACACAGTGAATAAGTAGCAGAGCTGAGATTTCACCTCTCATACAACGTAGAAAGTGAAAACAATTTTAAATTCCCACCAGCCTAAGACAACCACCATTAATAGCTTGTTGGTTTAATGCTTTCCTCCTCCCTCTACCTGCCAAGCATCAGTTCTTTGTTCTCTTGATGTAATAGGGAGAAATGGAGCGTGTCTGACTTCACGTTGCTTCCCTTCCCTTGCTGCTGTGAGCTACAGCTTAGAAACTTCTGCTGAGCCCTGCACACAGGCATGCTAACCATCGACAGAATTTTGCTTACAGATGAGATTTACAAAAAACTGCTTTTTTACCTGAAACCTACCTACTTAAAGGAGATACGGAAGTACATATAGAAATGCCTGTGCTGTATTTAAGATTCACAGGAACAACACGACCAGGTTCCTACAGAGATCAGCTGACCAAGGACGAAGAAGTTACACAGCCTTCTTGGATGTCTGCAGATATCAGTCGCTTTTTGACTCCAGCCTCCTCCCACTTCCCCCCTTCCTTACATGAAAGTAGCCCCAGTCTCAGGCTGGGGAGGATGGTTCTGTGGGACGGGAGTCTGCCATCTCCTCGTTGTGCTGGCTTTCTGAGTCAAGTTGCTTTTCTTGCCCCAAGCACCTTTCCCCTCGACTTCCTGGCCCGTCGTGTGGTGAGCGGGAGCTCGCAGTCCGTCCCGTGTACGTTTTTGACCAGTCTCTGCTTCCCTGCCAGTGGTGACTCCGTGGTCAGACGGTCATAGTTGCCCTCCTCTCCCAGAACCGGTGAGGAGTATTTGAAGAACCAGCCACAGCTGCCACCTTCCCTGGGCTGGGAAGCACGGCAGAAAACAGTCCTATTAGGAAGCCCCCACTGGGACGGGGCACGCTCTGCAGTCTGGCGGTGACCCTGTGTTGAGCTCCCTAAGTCTCACGCAGAACCCCCTTCTTGAGCCGCGGTGGGGATTGTGTTTTTCAGGCAGAAAGGAAAACCCAAGAGGAAAAGCAAGTACAAGATCCTGGATGCCACGGATCAAGAGAGTCTGGAACTGAAGCCAACCTCCCGAGCAGGTAGTGGCCCTTGGGGTTGGGGATGCGGCCTCTAGATTCGTGCATTCTCCCTGTGAAGACCCGCTGTCGCTAGTCCCCTCCTAAATGTGTCGCTAACAGCTATTTGTTCTGGAAAAGCATTTGTCTACTGCTCGATGAAGGTGGAGGGCTGAGCTTGCCCCACCCTGGCAGAAGCCGCCTGCTGGATGAGCTCTGAGTCGGGGCCCCCTTCTCAGTAGTGCTTCACTTTGCAGAGGGACTCGGCCTCTCGCTCCCGTTGGCCTGCTCATTTGCCTCAGGGTTCCCTCCTGGCTTTCAGCTTTTCAGGCTGCCCCCGGTAGTCAGGCTCAGGGACCTGAGTCTCTTAGGCGTAACCAGTCTGTCTGTTCTGGGCAGACAAGGTGAGGCAGCAAGGAGATCGAAGCCAGTGTCCGCCAGCTGACCTCCTTTCCAGCTGGCCTTCATCTCCCATCTTCGTCTAGCCGGCAGTTGACAGAACCACAGGCTCCGCCGCTGTCCTTGAGCAGGCTGGAGGGCGGCTCGCCTGCTCGCTCCGGTGCGCGGGGCCTGTCGGGTGCCTCCCACCAAAGAATCGTCGACTACGCCAGCTCTGAGAGGGCTTCGGTGACGGGGCGGGCAGGGGCGTCATCGGTGAGGTTTCCGTGTGTCATGAGGCCATGGCCACCATCGACTGTTTATGGGACTCTAGGCAGAGCTATTCCTAAACACTTGGCAAGCAGAACTGTTCTTATACAAAGAATTAAACAGCTTTGTGTTAGGAGGCGGGAGGGGAATGCAGAGCGTTCCAAGACACAAGCTCTGCCCTCGGCGTTTCAGGCTACAGAGGCAGCAAAGACACATCAGAAGAAAGCAAGAGCTCTGCGGTGGTCCGGGCCCCGCACCCGGGCAGCCGGGTGAGAGAAGGCCGCGGGGCGGTGCCTGGAGCTCCTCAGACCAGAGAGGGGCAGCCGGGGCCTCCCCCGGGGACAGACTGGGAATGGAGTCGGGGTCAAAGTGTGTACAGTCCCCCCTCCGCAGAGCAGCCAAGGTGGTTCTCACGTGACTCCTGAAGGTTTCCCAGCCCTTGAAATCCTTCGGTGACTGACTTGGGGTCTGGCTGACATGGCCTTGGGTGAGCTTTTGTCTGCTTCTCTGAGATCTTCCTTCTTGCTGACCTCTCTCTTCCTCAGCGCACTCTGTCGGTTCCTATTTCTGTCCAGAAAGCTCTTTCTCATCCCTCCCTTAACCTGCTCATGTCATGCTCACCTCTCTGCCACGTGTCTGTTTTGGCATTTCTCTCCCTATATTATATGAGTTATGTGTATGTCCCCTTACCAGTCAGTGAAATCGTAGAGGGCAGGGACTGTGTCTTACTCACCTGTGCATATGGATCGAGACCACTGTGTGCCAGGCCCTCTGCCGGCCACGGGTTACATCCGGTGAGCCAGACCAACAGACTGCTTCTGTGCAGCTTTGGTCAGACAGACGCGAAACACACACACTCACAAATACACCGAATGTGATGATGAAAGGTCTTTATAGAGAACACTTGAACTGAGACTCAAGGGACAGGTAGGCGTCAGCCACAGGAGGACTCTGGGAAAGAGCAGTCCAGACAAAGGAGCAAAGTCAGTAAAGGCCCAGCTGCCGAAAGGAGCGGATGCCATCTGAGGAAGTAGGAGGTGAACTACTGGACATGGTGAGCACGGGGCCAGTGGCGCGAGGCCACACAGGTGAGCAGGGACCTGGCTGTGGGCTCCTTCTGAGAGCAGTGGGGAGCCACAGGCAGCTTTTTAAGGAGGTGAATGGTCTGTCTGACTTACGTCTTAAAAAAAACCCTGACTGCTATGTGAGGGAATTGGAGGGGCAAGAGCAGGTGAGAGAGGTTCGATGCAATGTCCTAATGGTGGAGAGGTAATGAGATAAGGAGAGGCACAGAGATTCCAGGTACCTTTGCCAGAAAGACTTGATGCAGTTCGTAGCATGCTGGCCAAGGAGACGTGCAGGCTGGTCCCTGAGCTGCTGCTTTGAGCATGTGTGCACTGGGTGGTACTGGAGAGGAAGTGCTGGAGAAGAGTAGTGTTTGGTTTAGGACCCTTGTGAATGGGGTTGAGGAAATGAGGCTGGAAGACTGACGAGGACCAAAGTGTGGAAAGTTCTGAACATCAGCCAAAGGAGTTAAGAATTCTGATGGTGATGAGAAGTGTCATTTTGAAAGTGCTGGCTTAGGAAAATCAGTCTAGTGGAGGCCAGCAAGGAGATTTTTGCAGTGGTCCAAGAGGGAGGTGATAGTGGCTCAACCAGCATGGGGTCAATGGGATGGAGGGACAGAAAATGCTTCTGTAGACAGAATCAAGGCATCGGTGCAGTGACAGCTTGGGTAAGAAAAGATGAATTCAGTTCAACTCAGCAGAACGTTGAACTGCCAAGCGTCAATGTGGGAATCTTCTAGATGCTGGTGAGGGTGAACACAAAAATGGGTCACATCCCTTCTGGGGAGGATGTTGAGGGACAAAAGGAGAGTCCAGAGCTGAAGAGCCTAAGAAGGGCCATCAGTGGGGAGGAGGGACACCATTAGGGAGTGGTCAGCAGTGTCTGTTGCTGCAGAAGACAGGTAAGAAGTGCCCACGATGGGGGCAGCGGAGAAGTTTCTGGTCACCTAAAGAGCTGGATAGGATGGGGACTGGAGGCAGAGTGCCAGTGCAGGTTGTTGAGGCAGGAGTACGCGGTGAGGAAGCAGGACCTAACTCCTGAGAAGTCCTTTGCGCATGGGGCAGTGAGCTGTGGAGGAGCAAAGCGGGGCCGGGGGACCAGGCTCGGACAGAGATGCAGGGGACGGAGGGAGTGGGGGGAAAGGGGAGGGTGGAGGGAAAGGTGGGGGGACGGCACCAGGAAGTGCTGGGCTTAAGAGGCAAAATGGGAAGGAGGCAGACGTCCAGTGAAAGGGGGGTTGTGGCAAGGGAGAGCCCCACAGTGGCCAGCTGCATCTGGGTCACCACGGTGAGACTAGAGACAGCCAGGAGGCCCTTCTGTGTGGGCAGTGTAGCTGAGGGAGCAGGGAGGGTCCCTTTGTGTTTGGTCTCGTGCGCCTGACCAGGCTGAAGCCTCCGCTCTAGTTCTGGACTCAGCCCATGAGTGGGTGCAACCCAGAGCAGAGTCACCAGCAGGATGGGGAGAATGGGATTTGAGCCGGAGAAGCTGAGCCTGAAGCGTGGATTTAGTGGGCTGTGTTGTGGAGAAAGGTAACGTGTGTGGAGGTGAGGCGGCACCGACCCTGTTTGCTGGGAGCCGGGCCGAGCGTGGACGAGGGCTGCCCGGGGAGCTGCAGTGCCCAAGGCCACCAGGCAGGGGCCTGAGAGCTGCCCACCCGCAGGAGACCTGGTTTGCGTTCAGCAACCTGTGGTTTTGGGTTTGTTTTGCTATTCTGTTGATTTTTCAAAGCTTTTTATTAAAGCATATTAATTTGAACCATATGAAATTATGGGTATTTGACTTTTCTGACCTATAAAAATGGCAGTTTTTTTTGTGGTTCAGTCTAATGTGTACAGAAGATCATAAGGTCAGCTTGATGGGTTTTTGACAAGTGCACATGCCCACATAACCCATTCCCTCTCTTTCCAGTCTTTCGACTTCCTTCTACTATCTTGGAGTAGTTTATATAAATGGAGTCACTGTGGCCTCTTCCACTCACCATTACGTTTATGACATTCATATGTGGTGTTAGCTAGAGCACGAGTCTGTTCATTCCCTGCTGTGTCATTTCCACTGTGTGAATGTTTTTTGGCGGGCGTATGGTTGTCGGACAATTGAATTCTTTGTTTCTGGCTGTTACGAGGAGTGCCGCTGCACGCGCTCCTGTCCATGCCCAGCTTGTGCTGTTCAGTGGGTGAAATCGCTCAGTGCTCCAGGCAGAGCAGGAGCTCGTGTGGGAAGGCCCTGGGCGACTGCTGTCTACTGTGGAGCCAGTCCATGTGTCCCCCTCCGGCTCCTGTCCACTGCAGCCATGGAGGAGGAAGGCTCGGGACGGGCTCTGAGAAAGGGAAGCTTTGCGTGGGCACTCGGAGGGGCATGCCCCCACAGGACAGAGGGGAAGGGATATTTCAGCTACAGAGGCAGAGCCAGGGTTTGGGGGACCTTGAGCCTCCCCTGGGCTTGGCCCTTACGTTGGCCACTGTCCTCCACATGGGAGCAGCTCAGGATACTGGCATCAGCCTTATGTCATTCCGGCCAGGAAAGGACAAAACAGCTGAGAATCCTCTGAGAATCCTGAGAAACTCCTTCGGTGTTTCGGGGGATCTGGGTAGGACCAGGGGGAAGGGAGAGTGAACGTTGGATATGGGGGTTCAAATACACCTCACCTATCTGGTCACCTTTTTAAGAAAGGAGGTAGGTTAGCTCCAGGGTGGGTGAGGCGGGGCCCGGAGCACTGCCACACTGGGTCCTCGCTGTGGGCACTGCCCGTTCCTCGTCGTGCTGGCTCAGCCTGCCTCTTGCTTTTTCCGGTGCAGCCTCTGCAGCCTTAGGGATGATACGGGGTGAAGGTGGCTACAGTGGCTCGTGGAATCTCAGGCATCTTTTCTGACCTCAGGTGCTTCTTATGGGTCCTTGTTTGTGTGTTCTGATGAGCTGATGGCTTGGGACTGTCTCTGGGAGTCCCTGGTACCCCAGTCAGGCGTGCTCAGTAGGAGCGACCTCCCGGAGCCAGAGGCCTGCTCTCCGCCTCCGGTACCCATGCTGTGAAGCCAGAGCAAGCAGCTTTGGGGCGTGAGGCTACGTCCTCCCTCCACGTCGGGGAACTTGGGCAAGCCCTTGGCCATCCACACCGAGCCAGGACACGATGAAAATTCCTCCTCCAGAGCTGAGCTCTTGTCTGTTGTGCTTTCCTGCCTCCTGTGGGAATTCCATCCTGTTCATGAGGGGAGAGGATAAAACATTCCACAATTCAAGAGGAGAACGTGGTTGGGTGGCACTAAGCAAAGCTAACAGATACTGGAGATCAAGAATCCACATTGGACCCCAGGTCTGTTGGTCCCGTCTAGTCTCTGTGTGGCTTCCCCGAAGGAACTGTTCCGGCTAACCAGGCCTGGGAGAAGGACTCAGGGAGCCCCCTGCAGCCTGGAGAGGGGGTGGCACTTGACCCATCCCTCTGCTCCTGTTCAGACTGGGGAAGGCTGCAGGGCCCGGCTCAGGCCGAGGAAGGCGTGTGCCCCTGACCCTGGTTCTGTCTTGCAGGCAGCAAACAGAGAGGCCCAGTGCCGAGCAGCAGCCTGATGCGCTCCGAGTCGGAGCTGGACAGCGACGACGCCATCTTCACGTGGCCAGACCGAGAGAAGGGCAAACTCCTGCGTGGTCAGAATGGCTCCGTGCCCAACGGGCAGACCCCACTCAAGGCCAGGAGCCCACGGGAGGAGATCTTGTAGCCCACCTGGTCTGCTTCCTCAGGGTAGGGTCGGGCAGTGCCAGGGTTGGAGCATTGCCGGGCTGTTTCTCATGCTTCCCGTGTGTGGGCAGCTGTTCTCCCAGCATCTGCTGGTCACTCCACCCTAAACCCTCAACCAGAGCTGCTGGTACTTGAATCCATTCTCCAGGAACACTGAATGAAGCTGTGAACGAAGAGGTTCCCTCTTTAAACCCCTCTGGTAGCCCCCCACCCCACCCCAACGTCCTCACCTCAGGGCCTCCTTTTTCACGAACCCCTCCCCTGCTCCAAGGGCCATCCAGGCAGCTCCCAGCCTCCTCTCCAGCTCCCTGTTGGCAGCATCGCTGCTCCCAGGGCGCCTGCACAGCAAGGCCTGGCTGTGCCCCCAACACCCGGCTGTAGAACCAGGCACTACCAGCCTCCTGCTCCGAGAGCCTGCCTGCGGGCATGTTCTTTGTTCTCTTCTCTGGGACACAGTGCACCCTTTCGCGAGGCCCGGAGGAAGTGGCGCCCCCTGTCCTCACCACTGATGTGGGTGTCTGGCCCGAGATGACGGGAGGACGGGCTGTTTCAGGAATGGAGAGGGGCCCCTCTGGCTGCTGGGCTGGGCTGTCCTGTCCGACGGCTGGGCGGGCCACAGACGTTTCCCTTCCTCCTGACCGGCCACTTCAAGGCTCAGGCCCCACACCCTGCGCCTGCAGGAGACAGTCACACACTGACTGAAAGGTGACGGCATGAGCGCATGTGTGTGACCGCCCCGCTGCGGTCCTCTATGTCCAGCTACGTCTTCTCCGTGTGTCCCTTGCATGTGTGTGTCAGAACGTGCGCGCATCAACTCCTCATAGGGCTCTCGGCTACTTGCAAGGCAACCTTGACTTGGACAGACTTCTGAGCTCCTTGGAACAGAGACTTTCTGAATCCCTCTGGCCCTGTCACCGGTTCCTCAGCCCTGTTCTCTGAGTGCCGAGGAACAGGAGCTTTGGGGGAGTGACTTTTTGGAAAGAAACTTAGTTTACACTACTGCACTACTGTCTGTTGTGAGATGATTAAACATGCTATTTAATTGTACGTGTGCCTGCCAGGTGTGCTGCATCGTGCTGCGTCGCTGACCTGTACCACGGGTCCAGCCGCCTGTGCATCCCGGTGACGTGATGGCTTCCAGAAGGCAGGCTGTGGGCCGGGCATCATCAGTGCGTGTGGCCGATGGTGCTGGGATTCTGTCTCAGCTGCTCCCGGCCCCCTGCCGGCCAGCTGCTCCCCTCTGACTTCCAGGGAGGCAGGTTGTCTGTCCTCTTCTCCACACCTTCTGTTAACACAAAAATGATTCATTCCCCTACTCCCTTGGCCAAGCAGGGGATTCAAAGTGTCCTGATGCCCACAGTGTGGACTATGCTTCCCTTTTGGATTTCCAAACCGGGAGGGGCAGCCTTGTGCCCCCGGAACACTGCAGTGTTCACGGAGCAGCTTACACGGCATGGGGTAGGGGACAGTGGCGTTCCTACTGTACCCAAGGCCCTGTGTACGAAAACCCACTGGGGGTGGGCAGGATTGTCTCCGTTTTTCCAGATTCAGAAACTGAGGCATAGCAAGAAATAATTCAGTCCCCATACAGTAAATGACAGAATTAGAACTCAGGCCCTGCAGAGTCTGTGTTTGGTTTGGATCAGAATCCCCTGGGAGGCTTGACAGACTGTGGGGCCCCAACCTTGGAATTTCTGAGTAGGTCTGGGGTGGAACAGGAGAATGTGCCTTTTTTTAACAAGTTTCCAGGAGATGCTACGCTGCTGAACCAGGGAGCGCGCTTGGGAGAACCACTGGTCTAGAAGCCTGTGTTTAGTGCAGCTTCAACAGGGGCAGCAGCTGTCCCATCCTGAAGGTCGGAGGTCATCAGAGAAGCCAAAGATGAAATTGCTCTGGGCCGGGGGGCCGGGTTTTCTCCGTTGTGCAGGTCAGGCCACACAGGAGGAGTAGAGGGGCAGGCGACCAGGACTTGGGGAGCGGCGTGACACAGAAAAGCTTTAAATTTAGGAAGGAGCTACAGGACTCGGTCACTTACTGGCTTTGTCGATTTTTCCTGTTTTGGGGGGAGTAGGGTTCATTCCTGCATCTAACTGACCTCAGCCACAGCTCATCAAGGATATGCCTCTATCTCAGAGATGAATAAATAATTTTTTATCTCCTACTTCTCCCACCAAAAAAGGCAAAACCCGGGAACCAATGCTGCTTTCCTCCATTCGCCTCAGGCTGAGGAGCGCTGAAGTACCCCTTCCGCATTACAGAAGCACCGGTGTCCTCTTACTCACTGTCCTGTCGCTAGTCCCCAGCACCGTGGCAGGTCCGCACTTGAGCGCGTGCCTGTGAGGAGCACAGGCCAACACAGAGCGGTGTGGGAGACGTGGCTTCTTAAAGGAAAATGGCAGCTCAGCAAGGGAAAAGATGGCAGATCTCATCACTGCTGAGCGGATATTCCAGGGGAACGTGGCCCACCAAGTTCCCGGTAGTATTACTTAAGGAGTAGAATAAAGAGAAGGAATTAAAATATGAAGAGTAACATAAGATGGGGGGTAGGGATCAAAATGATGACTGAAATTAAAGCAAGCTAAGATCCTTCCGTAGGCGGACAGTAAAAGATGATGATTGGCTTTAGAGTTTAAGTCATGTATTCACGTTAAGTATTGAGAAAGCCACTGGGAACTAGAATGTAACAGCTACACCAGACAAGGGGAGAAAAAAAATTAAAAATACGTCTATCCCCAATGAAACTAAATGGGCAAAAGTTGTCAGATTGGATATCAAAACCACTACCGCCACTTCCAAACAGACGTTAACAGATTGGATATATTTGTAAAACTATATTTCCAAGAGGGCGCCTGGGTGGCTCAGTCGGTTAAGTGTCTGCCTTCGGCTCAGGTCATGATCCCAGAGTCCCAGGATCGAGTCCCTCATTGGGTTCCCTGCTCATCGGGGAGTCTGCTTATCCCTCTACCCTTTCCCCCTGCTCGTGATCTCTTTCTCTCTCTCTCTCAAATAAATAAAATCTTAAAACAAAACAAAACAAACTATGTAAGAGAGACACCTAAAATACAACATCGAAAGATTGGGGAAAAAAAAAGACAGTAAAGCTATATGAGGGGCTTTCGTTCCTCTTAAGACAATGAAGTGACATAGGCTCTGGCTCCCTTCCCCAAAATTTAACTTAGAAAAACAATACATCTTAGGAGATAGCATAAATCTGAGGAATCACCACCAAACCCTGTAAGAAATCCCTCCCAAGTCCTGTAAGAACCCTAGGAGACTGAAGGCCGTCATGAGCTGGGAGGCAGGGCGTCAGTGAGATGTCTACCTTTGCTGTACGTGGGGTCATCAGTCACGTCACTGGTATCGGTGAGCCACTGTAAGTGCAGCCCAAAAGCTCTGCTCGGGTGTAAAGGGATGGGCTTGTGACGCCTGGGTGGCTCAGTCGGTGAAGCGTCTGGCCTTCGGCTCAGGTCATGATCCCAGGGTTCTGGGATCGAGTCCTGCGTTGGGCTCCGTGCTCAGCGGGAAGCCTGCTTCTCCCTCTCCCACTCCGCCTGCTTGTGTTCCCTCTCTCACTGTCTCTCTCTCTGTCAAATAAATAAAATCTCTTTAAAAAATAAAATTAAAGAAGTAAAAAACTCTTGCTGATGCTTCCTAAGGATCTGAAGGTAAATCTTTGAACACCTACTGCTGGGAGTGGTCAGCAGGGACTATGAGGTATCTGGAGGTCATTACCTCCCCTTCTTAAGCTCACTGGGACAGGACAGAGCCTGGCCCTGGCCGTTCGTCAGTAAATGTCAGGAGCTGGTGCTCTGAAGGAACGTGATGAGCTCACAGGCCAAAGTGACCAGATGCTGCCTGAGGAGTACAGTCCTCAGCCCCCAAAGACAGCAAACTAAACATACACACTAGCAAGGAACTAAAAATAAAGCAAAATAAATGTACAGGGAAATAGCAGCCATATGAAACAGGAACAAGAACCGCACTGGAAGTGCCCAGTATGAAACACACAGTGTGACTCGGATAGAGGGACAGATACAGGTCAAAACCAAGCAGTTAGCTGGTGCGTCATCCTAAGGGTCTGTACCAAAACGAGGCAGGAAAGGAAAGACACACAGCAGTACAGAGGCAGAGTAGTAGTGCCAACGCCTGAGTAACCGGCAGTCCTAGAAGAAAAGGGGCAAAGTGGAAGAGGAAGTATCTGAAGAAATGAGAAACGGACCAGAATTAAAGAAAGATGAAAGAAATCATGGATGAAAATGTAGGGAACACAACACTATAGTGAAAGACCTTTAAGACCACCTAAGAAAAGCAAAAATTCTGAAAGCACCTAGAGAAAAATGGTAGATCAATTACAAAGAGAAAAGAATCAGACTGACAACAGGTTTTAACGCTATCCTTAGGTGAGAGACAAAGAATCACATTTCCAAAATACTGAAGGAAAAGACTTTGAACTCAAAATTCCTATCAAGACAAACTCAAGTATGAGAATGTAATAAAAAATATTCTCAGGGCGCCCGGCTGGCTCAGTTGGTGGAGGTTGTGAGTTCAAGCAGCCAACGGGGGTAGAGTTCACTTAAAAAACAAAACAAAAACCAACCTCTCAGGAATACAAAGCTTCAGAATTTTGTTCACAAAAGATCCATTTAAAAAATATTCTTGAAAGAAGCAGTCAAATATGAAAAATAAGTTTAGACATAAGAGCTATAGGAAGTAAAGGTGAGCAAATAAAATACTCTGGTAAAGTTTGTAATCCAAAACAGCTAGGGCCAATGGAATATGAAGTATGTCAACAATCCCAAACCAAAATTCCAAAGAATATCAACGTGGTAGGATTGGGAAGACCAAAGGAACCTAAGAGTATAAAAGTCTTGGGGCACCTGGGTGGCTCAGTCATTAAGCATCTGTCTTCGTCTCAGGGCGTGATCCCGGGGTCCTGGGATCGAGCCCCGCATCAGGCTCCTCTGCTGGGAGCCTGCTTCTTCCTCTCCCAGTCCCCCTGCTTGTGTTCTCTTTCTTGCTGGCTGTCTCTCTCTCTGTCAAATAAATAAATAAAATCTTAAAATATATATATATATAGATATAGATATCTTTCTAGAAAGATTTAGATGGTAGTTAAACCAATAGGGTTAAACAAACATGATGAGTATTGAGTAAAATCAATAAAAATAAAATTGGAATGCATTACTACTTTTAAACAGAACAAAAATTTCCATTGCTACTCAATGGGAAGCAAGGGGGAAAGAAAATACAGTATGTAGACTCTGTGAAATACCAGCAGAAACAGGTCCCTTGGAAGATGGCGGGGTAGGAGGACCCTAAGCTCGCCTCCTCCCACAGATGCAAACACTCACATCAACATAAATATCCAGAAAACACGATCCAAAGCCTGTCAAAACAAACTCCACAAATAAAGGTAGAGAAGGGGCCACACCACGCGGCCCATGAACAGAGAGGATGAATCTCTGTAATATTTGCCTTTGAAAGCAACAGGGGCAGAATTTTGTGAGTTCTCACAACCAGAGGGATCTAAAGCCTCGAATTGTAGAACTCTGCGGGCTCAGCTCTGGGAGGTCCCGGGGGGCGGGGCCTTAGGAGGCAGAGTCCCCGCCCTCAGAGAGATAATACAGCCAGTGCAAGTGCGGCATGGAACCCGCAGTTTGAAAACCCCAGGTGCAGACGGGAGGGTGAGTGATTTGTGAATCTCAGAGCAGGGCCTGGAAGGACAGGGATCGCAGGAAGATGCCTCCAGGAACAAAGGAGCTGGCAGGCGCCATTTCCTTCCCCCAGCATAAACCCAACCAGCAGGGATCCTGCCCTGACACTTGGTACCTAAATTGCCTGCACCAACATTCCCCAGCCCCCCTCACTTCTGCATATCTGCCCTTCCCAGTCATATTCACCCTAAGTCTTGGTGCTGTGGGCCCCACCCCAAAAGACCAGTGCAAATCCTGACAACACATCTCCTGACTCATGTTTTTATGGGACCTCTGGTGGCGGCGGGGTGGTGAGGAGGGGGCGTCAGGTCTCACTTGCCAAGCAGACCACCACATACCCTGTTAAAATGTGTCCCATCCCCGCTGGGGATCAAATACTGCCCACAATGGTCAAAGAGCCTCTGCAGACAGCTGGACTGAAGGAAAAAGAGGCCAAGACTCAACAGTAGCGCACACACGACACACATAGGAGATACTCCCTGAAGTGCCAGGCCCTGGGGAACAGGGGACACTGCACTGCAGGGTACTAAGCGACCTCTTCTTCATAAGGCTATTGTTAAAAGCAAGACAAGTAGTTGAATTTCATACCACACAGAAACAGACACACAAAGTTAGACAAAATGAGAAGACAGAAAAATATGTCCCAAATGAAAGAACAGGACCAAACCACAGTAAGAGAGACCTAAGTAAAACAGAAAGAAGTAATATGCTTGATAGAGAATTTATAGCAATGATCATAAAATTACTGACCGTAAGCGTGGATGACATCAACGAAACCCTTAACACAGAAATAAAAAGAACCAACTAGACATCAAGGACACATTAAATGAAATAAAAAATACACCTGATGGAATAAGTATCAGGCCAGATGAAGCAAAAGCAGCTATGATGTGGAAGACAGAGTAATGGGAAGTAACCAAGCTGGGCAAAGGACAAAAAAATTATGCATTTTGGGGCACCTGGGTGGCACAGCGGTTAAGCCTCTGCCTTCGGCTCAGGGCGTGATCCCGGTGTTATGGGATCGAGCCCCACATCAGGCTCCTCTGCTGAGAGCCTGCTTCTTCCTCTCCCACTCCCTCTGCTTGTGTTCCCTCTCTTGCTGGCTGTCTCTATCTCTGTCGAATAAATAAATAAAATCTTTAAAAAAAAAATTATGCATTTAAGAATAGTCTAAAGGAACTCAATGATACCATCAAGTGTAATAACATTTGCATAAAGGAATCTCAGAAGACAGAGAAAAGGGGGCAGTACATTTATTTGAAGAGATAATAGCTGAAAACTTCCCTAATTTGCAGAAGGAAACAGAGATGCCCCTAAAACTTCAACCCAAGGAGGTCCACACCAAGAAACATAGTAATTAAAATGGCAAAAAATAGGGGTGCCGGGGGGCTCAGTTGGTTGAGCATCTGCCTTCAGCTCAGGTCATGATCCCAGGGTTGTGCAATCGAGCCCCACACTGGCCTCCCTGTTTAGCAGGAAAGCCTACTTCTCCCTCTACCCTGCTTGTGCTCTCTCTCTCAAATAAACAAAATCTTTTTTAAAAATGGAAAAAAATAGTGCTAAAGAAAAAATTTTTTTAAAGCAGCAAGAGAAAAGAAGACAGTTACATACAAGTGAAACTCCAGAAGGCTATCAGCAGCTTTTTTTCAGCAGAAACTCTGCCGGCCAGAAGGGCGTGGTATGATATGTTCAAAGTGCTGAAAGGGAAAAATCTGCAGACGAGAATATTCTATCCAGTAAGGTTATCATTCAAAATAGAAGGAGAGAGTGAATTTCTCAGACAAAAACTACAGGAGTTCAGGACCACTAAATGAGCCCAATAAGAAATTAGTATTAAAGGGAACTCTGAATGGAAAGACCCTAGGTGAGAGTATGAAAAGTAAAAAAAAAAACAAGGAGTAAAAATAAGTATTTCTGTAAAAATAAGTGAAGGGATTCATAAAAGGATGTAAATGACAACATATACCTAAAACAGGGATGAGTGAAGAATATGTTCAAATCTAAGCGACCATCAACTTAATACAGACTGCGATAAACAGAGGATGTTACATACAAATCTAATGGTGACAGAAATGAAAAACCAGTAACAGATACGCAAAGAATCAAGAGAAAGAAATCCAAGTATATCATTAAGGAAAGCCAACAAATCATGAGAGCAAGAGAAGAAAGGATCAGAGAAAATCTATAGAAACAACTACAAAACAGGTAACAAAATGGAGATGACTACCTATCTATCAATAATTACTTTCACTGTAAATGGACTAAATGCTTCAATCAAAAGACACAGTAACAGAGTGGATCAAAGTCCCATCTATATGATGCCTACAAGAGACTCATTTCAGACCTAAAAACACCTACAGATTGAAAGTAAGGAGATGGGAGAAATATTTATCATGTAAATGGATGTCAGAGGAAAGCTGGGGTAGCAATACTTACATCAGACAAAACAGACTTGAAGACTGTAACAAGAGACTATATGATAATAAAGGGGACAACCTAACAAGAGGATATAATAATTATAAATATTTATGTACCCAACATGGGAGCACCCAAATACAGAAAACAGTTAATAACAAACATAAAGGACATAACTCACAGTAATACAGTAACAGTAGGGGACTTTAATACCCCTCTTACATTGATGGGACATATCATCCAAACAGAAAATCAACAAAGAAACGGTGGCTTTGAATGACGCATTGGACCAGATGGATTTACAGACATATTCAGAACATTCCATCCAAAACAGCAGAATACACACGCTTCTCACACAGAACATTCTCCAGAATAAATCATACATTAGGACACAAGTGTTAACAAATTCAAAAAATCAAAGTCATACCATGCACCTTTTCTGATCACAGTGCTTCTATTAAGCTAGAATCAGCCACAAGAAAAAATCTGGAAAGACCACAAATACATGGAGGTTAAATAACATGCTACTCGACAGTGAATGGGTCAGCCAGGAAACAAAGAAAAAACAAAAAATTAACATGGAAACAAATGTAAATGAAAATAAGATGGTCCAAAATATTTGGGTTGTGGCAAAAGTGGTTGTAAGAGGGAAATTTATGGCAACACAGGCCTACTTCAAGAAGCCAACAACCTAACTTACACCTAAGCGAGTTAGAAAAGGATCAAAGCCCAAACAGACCAAAAGGAAGGAAACAATAAAGATGAGAGCAGAAATAAATGACACAGAAACTAAAAAAACCAACAGAACAGATCAATGAAACCAGGAGATGGTTCCTTTATTTTATTTTATTTTTTTTAAAGATTTTATTTATTTATTCGACAGAGACAGAGACAGCCAGCGAGAGAGGGAACACAAGCAGGGGGAGTGGGAGAGGAAGAAGCAGGCTCATAGCAGAGGAGCCCGATGCGGGACTCGATCCCCACAACGCCGGGATCACGCTCTGAGCCGAAGGCAGACGCTCAACCGCTGTGCCACCCAGGCGCCCCAGGAGATGGTTGCTTTAAAAAGATCAACAAAATTGATCAACCTCTAGCCAGACTCATAACAAAAAAAAAAGGAGAGGGGGAGAGGACCCAAATAAACAAAATTACTAATGAAAGAGGAGAAATAACAACCAATAGCACAGAAATACAAACAACTGTAACAGGATATTATGAAAACTATATGCCAACAAATAGGACAACTTAGAAGAAATGGGTAAATTCCTAGAAACATATAACCTACCCAAACTAAAGCGGGAAGAAACAAAATTTGACTAGACCAATTACCAGCAATGAAAGTAAATCAGTAATCAAAAAACAAAAGTCCAAGACCAAACGGCTTGACGGGCTAATTCTACCAAACATTTAAAGAGTTAATACCTATTCTTCTCAAAGTACTCCAAAAAATAGAAGAGGAAGGAGAAATGCCAAATTCATTCTATGAGGCCAGTATCACCCTGATCCCAAAACCAGATGAAGACACCACAAACAGAACTATGAGCCAGTATCTCTCATGAATATAGATACAAAAATCTGCAACAAAATATTAGCAAACTGAATCCAACAATACATTAAAAAAAAAAAAAAACCATACACCACAATCAAGTGGGATTTATTCCTGGGATGCTAACAGTGGTTCAGTATTTGTCAATCAATCAACATGACTGTTTTCAATAAGAGAAACGATAAAAACTATATGATGATTTCAATAGATGCAGAAAAAACATTCAACAAAGTACAATATCCATTCATGATAAAAACCTTCGGCAAAGTAGGTCTAGAGGGAACATACCTCAACATAATAAAGGCTTTATAGGAAAAATTCACAGCTAACATTATACTTGATGGTGAAAAACTGAGTTTTCTCCTAAGGTCAGGAACAAGATAAGGATGTCCACTATCACCTGTTTTATTCAACACAGTACTGGAAGTCCTAGCCACAGCAATTAGACAATGTGTAAAAAAAAAAAAAAAAAAAAAAAGGCCCAGATTGGTAAGGAAGAAGTAAAACTCTATTGGCAGATGACAGGATATTATATATAGAAAACCCTAAAGACTACCAAAAACTACTAGAACTGACAAATGAATTCAATGATGTTACACGATACAAAATCAATGTATAGAAATCTGTTGCTTTCCTATACACTAATAACGAAGCAGCAAGAAGTGAAATTAAGAAAACAATCGCATCTTCAATTGCACCAAAAACAATAAAATATCTAGGAATAAACTTAAGGTGAAAGACCTGTACTCTGAAAACTTTGAGACACTGATGAAAGAAATTCAAGGTGATGCAAAGAAAAGGAAAGACATTCCATTCTCATGGATTAAAAGAACAAATATTGTTAAAATTGCTATACTACCCAAAGCAATCTACAGATTTCATATGATCCGTATCAAAATACCAATGACATTTTTAACAGAATTAGAGCAAACCATCCTAAAATCTGTATGGAACCACAAAACCTCAAATAGCCAAAGCAATGCTGAAAACAAAAAAACAGGGGCATCCAGTGGCTCAGTCGGTTAAGCGTCTGCCTTCAGCTCAGGTCATGACCTCAGGGTCCTGGGATCGAGCCCCTTTGCTCAGCAGGGAGTCTGCTTCTCCCTCTCCCTCTGTGCTCTCTCTCGCTTTCACTCTCTCTCAAATAAATAAAATCTTTAAAAAAAATGAAAAAAAAAAAAACCCAAACAACAGAACTGGAGGTATCACGATTCCAGATTTCAAGTTCTATCACAAAGTGGTAGTAATTAAAACAGAATGGCAGTGGCATAAAAATAAACATATAGGCCAATGGAACAGAACAGAAAAACTAGAAATAAACCCACAAGTATATCGTTAATTAACCTTCGACAAAGGAGGAATGAATACAGAGTGGGAAAAAGACAGTCTCTTCAATAAATGGTATTGGGAAAACTGGGCAGCAACATGCAAAAGAATGAAACTGGACCACTTTTTTCATCATACACAAAAATACTCAAAACAGAGTAAAGACCTAAATGTGAGACCTGAAACCATAAAAATCCTTGAACAGAGTACGGGCAATAATTTCTCTGACATTGGTCACAACATTTTTCTAGATATGTCTCCTGAGGCAAGGGAAATAAAGGCAAACAAACTACTGGGATTACATAACAATGAAAAGTTTCTGCACAGCAAACCATTAACAAAACTAGAAGACAATGTGTTAAGTAGAAGAAGATATTTGCAAGTGACATATGTGATAAAGGGTTAGTATCCAAAATATATAAAAAACTGACAACTCAACACCCCAAGAACAAATAATCCAGTTAAAAAATGGGCAGAAAACACGAACAGACATTTCTCCAAAGAAGACATACAGGTGGCCAAGAGACACATGAAAATATGTTCGACAGGGGCGCCTGGGTGGCACAGCGGTTAAGCATCTGCCTTCGGCTCAGGGCGTGATCCCGGCGTTATGGGATCGAGTCACATCAGGCTCCTCCGCTATGATCCTGCTTCTTCCTCTCCCACTCCCCCTGCTTGTGTTCCCTCTCTCACTGGCTGTCTCTATCTCTGTTGAATAAATAAATAAAATCTTTAAAAAAAAAAAAAAGAAAGAAAGAAAATATGTTCGACAGCACTCATCATCAGGGCAATGCAAATCAAACCTATAATGTGATGTCACCTTACACCTGTCAGAATGGCCAAAATCAAAACACCAGAAATGAGTGTGGGTGAGGATGTGGAGAAACAGGCAGCCTCCTGCCCTGTGAGTGGAAATGCAAACTGGTGCAGCCACTGTGGGAAACAGTATGGAGTTTCCTCAAAAAGTCAAAAATACAACTACCCTACCATCCAGTAACAGCACTACTGGGTACTTACCCCCAAAATACAAAAACACTAATTCCGAGGGATTGCATGAACCCTTATGTTCATTGCAGCATTATTTACAATAGCCAAACTACAGAAGTAGCCTAAGTGTCCACAGATAGATGAATGGAGTATTACTCAACCATGAAAACAAATGAAATCTCGCCGTTTGTAACAACATGGCTCGAGCTAGAGAGTATAATGCTAAGCAAAATAAGTCAGGGGAAGACAAATACCATATGATGTCACTTATATGTGGAATTTAAGAAATAAACAAGCAAAAGGAGGGAAGAAAAAAGACAAATCAAGAAACAGACTCTTAATTATAGAGAACAAACTGATGGGGTACCTGAGGGGAGGTAGGTGGGGGAAGGGGTGGGGGAAATAGGTCATGGGTATTAAAAGATACACTTATCATAATGAAAAGAAAAACAACAGCAGAAATAAGTTCTAATAGCAGTAGTTAAAATGAGTATGAACATCTTAAACTTAACTGAAGACAGACTCCCACCCCTTCTTTTCCATTTTCACCTGCTCCCCCTGCATGGAGACATTAGCATTTGAGGAAGCAAATGGTATGGAGTAATTGATGTGCCGGGAGCCCAGGACGTCTGCTGGTAAGGGGTGTCACAGTGAAGCAGCCCAGCAGCAGAGCAAATGAGGTGGTGGGTGGCCGGAATGGTAAGGAGACTGATTACATTGTGCAAGTAAGCGATTTGGAAAGTAAGTACATATACTGAGAATAATGCAAACCAGATTTCTCACTGTTTTGTAAAAGGATTTATGAACGTGTAAAGGGAGAAGGCTAGAAAGAACCCAAGGAAATGTACTAATAAATGTAACCAAGGAGGTACAAGACTTTTACACTGTTGTTGATAGAAATGAAAGAAAACTTGAATAACTGAAAAGACATATATATCCTATGTTCATGGATTGGAAGACTTAATATAGTTAAGATGTCCATACTGCCCAAATTGATCCAGAGATTCAGTGAAATCGTTTTTATTTGTTTGAAGTTTTTATTTAAATTCCAGCTAGTTAACATATAGTGTAATATTGGTTTCGGGAGTCAAATTTAGTGATTTATCACTTACATATAACACCCAGTGCCTATCACAATAAGTGCCTTCCTTAATACCCCCCCAAAAAAAAAAAAAAAAAGAAGGAACGAACCCAAGGGGTTGAACTGAAATTGGAAGAAATGTTAAGAACTCACAGGCTAAAATAAATAGGGAGATGGATAGATAGAGTTGTGTATAGTTATGTGATATGTGTATAATTTGTTTATGGATTGACTGACTCTATACACCAACAGGACACAGAAACAGGTTTACCTCTGTCAATGAGCACCAAGTGCGACGGCATTAAGGTTCCACGACGGAGTCCAAGACTAGGGCAGGGAAAGTACAGAATAATCTTGGAACATCTTGTTTTGAGTAAGTAAATGCTGAAAAAATGATGGGGATATATCAGAAGGACATAATAGGAGCCGACCAGAACAGGCTTCCATTGGTTAAATCTAGGACAATTTGAGAATTAAAACAAATAATGAGAGCATCAGATTACAACCCAGTGAATAATACAGGAATCTATGAGTCTATACTGATACAAACAAGAGAGTAAAAAATTAGAACAATTCTATGAATTCTATATAAAACATCTAACAACATAGAGCAAAAATGATGGGAAAACATTATCAGGCAAATGTTAATTATGGGAAAGGTAAGGGATCAATATTTATAGTAACTAATGAGACAGAATTCAATGCAAAAAAAAAAAACAGCTGAGGGATTATATACTGATAAGAGCAATTAAGGAAAATGGATATTAGTACACCTCAAAAACAGCCTGAAAACTGGCAAAATTTCAGGCAAGGAAAGGGAGGGTGGATAACACTTAGGTTAAAAAAGGAAATGAGAAAACACCTACAAACAGACTGATGATAAAATCATGTCTGAATCTGGGAACACCACTAAAGAGCTGAAGGGAAAAACAGATTTGAAATCATTTTTCATTTTCATATCATTTTCAGCAATAAGAATGATTAAGAATGAATGAAGCAATCAATCATTCATCAATTTAAAAAATGAACCAAAATTATAAAAACAAAAAAAAGAGTAATAAAATCAGAAATAAGTAGAAAAGGCAAGACTGACAAAACCAAATGATGGTTCTTCGAAAAGATTCTTAGGTAAGATGGATCAGGAAAAAGAGAAAATGCAAACAGAATACCAAATACAGAATGCAAGAAGGAAAAAATTATGAACCATATGTTAATAAAGCTGAACATACAGATGAAACTATGTGAAACTTACAGAGAAATATAAAATTGTAGAGAAAACATAAAATTATAGAGAAATATAAAAATCCAAATTGACATAAAAAATTTGAATAGGCCAGTGAACATCCAGTGAATTAAAATGGCAAAGGCCTCCCCTTTAGAGAGAGAAAAACAGAATTTTAAGTTTTACAGTTTGACTATGCGTTCAGAAATGAAATTTTCTGTAAGTTCCATAGAATGGAAGAGGAATAAAACTTGCCCAACTCTTTTTGAATCTAGTGATTCCAAAATCAGATGAGAATTCAAGAAAAAAAATTAAGAAATATTTCACTTGTGATTACAGATACAAAAGCAAAACAAACTACTAGCCAGCCAAACCTAACAGTATATACATATTTTTAAATTAATAAGGGTTTGTAAAAGAATACAAAAACTGTTCAACATAAGAAAATTAATGTGTTTCATAACTTTTTAAAAGGCAAAAAATAAGAGGACTATTAAATGCAAAAAAAAAGAACATTTGATAAGTTCAACACTTTTTTATAATTGAAAGAAAAACTGAGGGCAAACTAGGAATATAAGGGAATGTCCTTGGTAAACGTTATATATCTAATCCAATAGTGTATATTAAATATACATGTAAAATTAGGGCTTTGTCAAGGAATGCAAGGATGGTTTGATATCAGAAAGTCGATCAATGTATTTCACTAAATGAATAAGGATACTAATTATATTATATGGATATACAAAATGCATTTGGTAACAATCTTTTATTTAATGGCGGGAGGGAAGTTTTTTTTAGTAAAAGCTATCAAAACTTTCTTATCTTGATGTTTAAGACTGCCTTCCAGACTGGATATACAGTTGACCCTCAAAAAACATGGGTTTGAACTGTACATGTCTACATATATATACATGGATTATTTTGCAGTACAGTACTATAAATTTTCTCTTCCTCATCAAGATTTTCTTAATAACATTTTCTTTTCCTTATTTTATTGTAATACATATAATACATACAACATAAAAAATATGTGTTAATTGACTGTTTATGTTATCAGTAAGGCTTCCAGTCAACAATAGGCTATTAGTAGTTAAGTTTCTGGGGAGTCAAAACTAAAACTCTGATTTTCAACTGTGTAATTATTGCCCCGACTCCCGTGTTATTCAAGGGTCAACTGTGCAGTTCAGTTATTCTTGCAATATGTAAGGGTTTTTATATCCTAACACAAATACACTTGGCATTATCCATTCTTCTAATCTGGCCAATCTTAAGGACATGAACTGAGAGATTTGAAGAGAAATTCTACGATCACTAAAGGAGTCTGAACATTTCTCTTCATATACTTGTTCCCTGTTTGGGTTTCTCTTCTATGAAGTATTCGTTATTCTTTGTTCAGTTTTCTTTACAGTTCAGCAGTTGTGGGTATAGTCTAGATATATCATTTGGTAGTTTTGCAAATACAGGCATTCCGGCTTTTTGAAAGTCTGTGTTAGGCCACTTTACTTTTACAAAAAACTTACATTAGTACACATTTCTGCTAAACGAAAGATAATCAGGATTTTCACTTTCACAAAAAAAAGGCACAACACAAAAATAGCATTCTGAGTTTTCCAGGCAGCCCTCATAGAGGCAGAGCACATCCCAAGGAGCGAGACTGGCACCCCTAAGCTCCTTTCCTGAGAACTACCCTCGACGTCTCAGCATCACCCACGTCAGTCTCTGTAACTTTGCATGGTGTCTGAGCATCCACGCTTTATCTTGGTTTTATCTTCTGCATCTGCTAGCAAGATGTGCCCTGAAGAATCAGAAAAACCTTAGAGGGGTTATTTTGGGGTCTGGGAATGCTAAAATTTTCCATATAAATTTCCATTCTACACCGTTTTGGTTTACTAAAGTTTTCACAGGAACACTACACCTTCAGAGAGTGGGGAAACCTGTATTTTCTCTGAGCCTGTCTTTGTCTGTCATCTTTTATTGACAAACATCTTTTAATTTTGATGTAAAATCAATATGTAAATTTTCTCCATATGGTTTGTGCTTTGGGAATTTTATTTAAGAAGCTCCTTCTCTCCCCCAGATCACAACAATATTCTCCATATTTCTATTAATTTTATAATTTTACCTTTCACATTTAAGACCTTTAAATCCATTGAGAGCCCACCTTTGGACATGATGCTAGTTAGGTATCCTGTTTTTCTCCATGTAAAAAGCCAGTTTTCCAACACCACCTACTAAAACAAACACAGGATTTTTGTATATTACTTAATTACTGAATACTTTATAGCTTTCACTGCTACTTGAATAGTATCTTTTCCTTTTAATCACATTATCCAATTGGCTGCTGCTCTAGTAGAAAAGTGCTTGAAGTCTTCATGAACTGTTTTGTAGCTACCATTCTTAAACTTATTTTTAATAGTCTGCTGTTTTCTTAAATACACAGGTGTACCTGAACATCTGAAAATATGACTTAAAAATAATGAGTTTTACAGGCACCGTGGTGGGCTCAGTTAGTGAGGCATCCAACTCTCGATCTCAGGGTCATGAGCTAAACCCTCGCAATGGGTGCAGAGATTACTTTAAATACATAAATACATAAATAAAACAGAAGTAATGAGTTTTATTTCTCTTTCCAACACCGATAGTCTCTTTTTTTCTTTCCTTATGGTCTGGATCAGAATTTCTAGTTTTATGTTAAGTAGTAGCATGACACAGGCGTACTGATGCGTTAGGAAACTGGTTTGGCCACTTTAGTAGAGACCAAATAACAATGGCTGAAGTAAGACAGAAGGTTTCTTCCTTATGTGAAGGTCCAAGCTAGCAGGCAGTTTGAGCTAGCAGGCAGTTCGGGAGAGAAGTGGCCCTGCCTTATGAGGTTAACATGCTTTTGATATGCTGCCCTTTCCCACATAGACAAAACTGGGTTGCTATGAGCACATTCTGGCCCATGGAAAAGGGGAAATTACAAGAGGAAGGCAAGCCCTTTCCTTTTAAGGGTATGGCCTGCTAGTTACAAACTGTTTCCACCCCATTGGTCAAAAGTCAGTCCTAAGTTCACACTTGGTTGCAAGGTAGCCTGGAAAACATACTTGCTTACCAAAGAAACTACTGTCTAGCTAAAACATGGGGGAGCAGGGGATTCTGTTAATGAAGGAAGAAGTGGGGAGATGTATATTGTTGTACAGTTCTTTTGCTCCCAGGTCATGGTATATAACCATACCAAGTAAATGATATTTCATTCAGAGTTTCCCCAATTAAACAAAAAAGGTATACCGTGTATTTCCTCCTTTTTTCAATGCGGTAAGTTATCAGGGGATTTTCATGATGTCAATTACTATTCATATGCATGTAAGCACATGAGTGGAGAACTTATGATTACATATGGTAGTTATTCTAAATATTTGACTCAAATCATACAGGATATTATGTTTTGCAGAATTGGAAGCACTGAACTTAGTGAAAATTTAGGCTGCAGGAAAGGGATTAACATTTATTTAAAATCTTGCTATATGCCTAGCAATTTGCATGTTATAATAAAAAACCCATGACATCCGAAAGCTTAACATGTGCCAAATTCATTAAAGTTATTCTTATTTCCACTTTATAAGAAAACTGAAGCACACAGAAGTTAAGTGATTTACCTAAAGGTATACAACCAGTAAGTGGAAAGACTAGGCTCCAAAGCCTCAGTCTTCCTACTGTGTAACAATGCCTCTCAGTGATTATTCTTTCAACAATCATTAAGACTCAAGAGGAACTGGGGGAATTAGTGCTTAATTCTTCCCTCAAATTTCAACTCACTACCATAGGAAACTTTTTTATATGTACGGAAAATTAAATTCTGAATTTAATAGAAAACTGGGATTCATACACAGAAGTTCATTTTACTTTAGACTTCTTAGAAAACTCCTGTTTTCAAAATTAGGAATGCCAAAAGACAGCAGATAGAAACAGTCCATGTGGAATTGAAAAGTCTGTTTGCACAACACCAAGGTAGAGCTAGAGTCGAAGGAAAATGCCATTTAGTCTCCCATTTCCAAATTAAGTATGTATTTATCCTCACAATTTCAAAATCATTCAGGGTGAACTGATGCAAGCTTTGTAAATCTCAAAAAAGTTTGCCTGAAATGAAACATATATGTGATACCTGGCATTTCTAACTTTCAGGGCTCTGAATATAGTTAATTAACTAAAAATGGGGAGGAGTCTTTTGATTGGAAAAAAGAAAACAAGTGAAAAAACTTTGCAATGAAACAATATGTTTACTAGACTAAGTAAAAACCAAATAACTTATTTCCTGAAAACTGCTCTTTCTTTGTAATATACCATCTGTTAGCTCATACCCATAAGGTTAAACAGGAAAAAAAAATATTTAAAATTCGTTCAAGTCAAAGAAAAGGAATAACTCACCCATCAAATACAAATATACTATTTTATTCTAAGGGAATATTTCTGTGGTTTCTGCAAGGGGAAAACCCAAAAGTGGTTAAAAAACAAAAAAGAACAGAAAGGATAATTTAGATGTTTCACTTGTTTGATGTTTTTTTTTTCCCTCCCCTGGAAATAAAAATGCAATTTTACATAATTTTAATAAAATTTTAAAAAGCAAATAGTCTGACACATATATCAACAACTACGCTTATGAAGAATGACCAATAATTAACCAAGATTTTCTTTTACGAATTAATTTAGGTTCTGGACAACTCTGTGGACTAACATGCAATTGAAGTCCTGATACAGTCATTGAACTGGGTATTAGCTGTTCTCAGTTAAAAGATACAGATTTCTTTTTTCCTCTCTGCTGTTTTCTAACAATGTATCTACTATGCCAACAATATTTGTTCTTGATACAACTACAGAAGGGGAATTGTTAGTGTTTATACAAACCATAAAATTTGTATAGTGGGGGCTATTACAACTGATGTTTCTGGATAGTTTATTGGCAGACTTATCAGACAATCCAGTTGTTTTTCCTCCATATCAAACAAGCTCTGGATGTAAGAAGTTTTCCAGTCAGAAATGACAAACACAGATGGAATTAATCATACAGAATTGGGGCAGATTTACTTCTTTCACACAGTTTCCTGGTAACCAAAATGAAATCTGTTACAGGCAGAGGGACAGAACCATCAAGTACACAATGTCAAAAGGCCTACTTTAAAATTTTTATTGTATTTAAATGACTTTCATTAATTTAAAAAAAACAAAACACCTGCCACCCCCATCTAAAAAATGGGACATATTGAAAAGACTTTCAAGGTTAAAATTTCTAAGAGGCTTTTTGGACTTCTCTCATTTCTATTACAGGGTCAAATCCACATCAGCTAAAGAAGTTCTGTGATTGGTCAACACCATAAAAGCTTTGAGTCAAAATTTTCTGGGAGAAGAAACTGCGAATGGAGATGAGGGAGATGGACTGTTATGCCAAACACACCTATGACTGGCGATCCTCACAGAACTACTAAAACAGCTAGAGTTTGGAATAATGCTCTAAGACCAGCTGTGGATCTGCAAGACAGTCAATGCCTTTGTATCCTAACCCAGAATCCATATTTTCAAGTTTCTTAGGGCAACAAGATCATCTTCCAAATGCTTTATAGGAACATACTAGGACCTTTTCTACCATAATTCTGATAGCTAAGTAATACTGTGTCTTTGTGGAATCACCCACAGGTTTGCCAGAGTAAGGAGAGAGACTATTCTTTTTGAAATGACAAGGGCCTCCAGAAACTGGTGCAAAAGACAAAATAAGAGGATCTGGGAAACAGGAAGATAAAACAATGAGAGAAAAGCTGCCATTTGGGGATAAAATGAAAACAAAAGGAGAACCCCCATTTCTGTGTACCACAGCTCATGCTATGAGACAGCAGCAATAAAGGCTGACACCCAGAGAAGCGGGCATTTTAGTGGGTTTTCTACAAACATTTCAAGACACTTGGGGTCTAACGGGCTCCACAGATTTTCTGTATGCATAATCAGTTCGTGGAGCTTCAGCCCCTTTACCTCAATTTACCCACATCCAGACCCACAGCTGAGAAGGCTAGACCCAGAAAGTGAAAGGGACACATTACTGTGTGAACAGCAGTGAAGGCCTTTTTTCCCTGATGTGAGGGGCCCATGGCAAAAGCACCAGAGGCTTCTATCCTTCACAGAATTGGCTTGGCAGTGAAAATCAAAATCAAGACCACTTCACTCTCTACCTTTTAGAAAAAAGTTGAGTATTTTTATTGGGTCTTCAAGTCTGGGTCCCACAGTCCTCATCTGATGTCACTCTTCGCTCTGCACTGATTTCTCCCCTGACGTGCACATAGGGCTTGCCCAAGTAGCCTACTGCAGCCAAGGCTTTATTTCAAAGCTACCTCTCTAAGGTCTAAGGTTACTATGGTAGAGTTTTATACAACAGTTTTCCTTAAAAATATTCCACAATTTGTTATTCCCAAACAAAATAAGATTATGCACCACTCAAGAGAAATTGGTTAGTCATTCTGAAGATGTCTAAGAACTATATCACTGCCAAAGAACAACATTTCTCAGTTCATATTCTTTCCTTCAATTTTCATTTGTACATCCACACTGTGGTTCACGAGTCATCTGTTTTCCATTATCTTATAATCAAGTCAAGAGGACTTGGACTTGTACATCGTTTTCCAAAGCTGGATGCATTCACAGTTTGGTGCATACCCATGTGTATGAAAATAGGAACCCCACTTCCACTTCAATCTGATAATTCAACATCAGAGTCTTCTGATTTGGCTTTGGCAAGTTCTTCGTGTACCTCCCTCACCATGAGAATACGTGTTAACATGGTGTCCAGGGTCCCAGGGTCTATCGGGAATGTGGAGTACCACATGGGGCTATTCGGAACACAGGAGCGCTCGGGTTGCAGGTAAAACACATCATTCCTCTGCTTCACACTTTCAGAACTAGCCATAGGGAAAAAAAGAAAGAAAGAAAGAAACTAAGGAAATTGGGGATCAGAAAGTATAGGAAACACGTAACTACTCTTTAATATAGTGGCTCTCACCCGTTTCCCTACTGTGACTAATGTCATAGATAAGCAATGCACCCAGAGAGATAAATAGGTTTACAGGCATTCTGCCCCAGGTGCAACCTGTAACTGCGTATTTTTTCCTCCTATAGTCACCGGAGGTGAGTATAATGTTAACAGAAGACAAAGTCTAAGTCGTTCACAAACTTCAGTATTTAAAACATTAGGAGCAACAAAAGATTCAACTCACATTTGACACTATGGCTGAGAACCACATATCCTCAGTACCCAATATCCTGGAATGATCCCCAAGAGCACTCAATACACATTACCACAGGGCAAACCCAGTCACTATATTTTTTTGAGAAAAAAGTGCTTTAGTGTGGCTCTTAAAACTCTAAGTCTTAAAGTTTCTGTAAGAGAAAGACCACTCAAAAAATACAAATTCCTTAAAAATAAATTGTATTTCTATTTATACGTTTAGCAGTACAACTTCTCCTCTAAAATTTTTCCTAAATAAATAGTAAAATCACAACAGTTTAGTTATCACATAAAGGTTGAACAACAGTTGTAAAGATCAAACAATAGCTGCGATTCTTGCTTTTGAAGAGATTTTCAGAAAAACAATTATCAAGATTAAGCAGTTTGTTTCTGGGTCCAAAATCCAGGCAGACATGAGAATAGGGACAAAAAGAGATTACAGGTACCTCCTGTCTGAAGTTGTATTTCTGATATGCAAGCATCTGAAATGCAAAAATGGGAACTACTTTTTGAAGTGTGCTGAATCAAGCGCAGAGGAAGACCGCTTACCATTTTGACAGGTAGAACTCGTAAAGTCGGACCGGGCATCGTAGTGGGTTGTCGGTATTCTCTGCCATCTCCACACCCACCGGAACCTCTTCATCTTCATTTCGTTTCCTTTTGCCAACAGTCAGTTTATCTTGAGATAGGAAATAATAATCAAAAGATTAGAAAAATCTTTTCTTCCAGTCTCAAGACACCCACTGAGCTTTGTTTCCAGTCAGAACTGTCACTCCCTCCCCCTCCCGTTCACTCACGCATCCCACAAGCACTGACTGAGCACCTACGGGGGTCCTAGGCAGTATTTCAAGTACTGCTTAACAGAACTGAACAAATCCGAGTCCCTGTTCTGTAAAATTTATGTTCCTCTGCTCACCAAAGTGGGTGCAGCACGGCAAAGAGCATGGTACTGGAGAGTTAGGTCCTCATTCTGAACATGACTTTGTTATGAAATTTCGTCAGGTAGAGCGTAAGCCACAGCAAGATAAAGAAGGAGAAGAAAGGGTTCTAAGTGCTCTTCTACAGAAGAGCTCCAGAGAGCAGCTGTCACCTCTTTACCTGAAAATACTTTTACTGTGGGGCATCTGTGTCCACTGGGTGTTTGGTCAAGTCTCTTTTATCTGTCATAGTATTATGAGAAATGGAGTCTTTGTTGGGAAAAGAAATTCTCAGCGAAGTTAACTATTTGATAAGAAAAGGGCAAGCCCTTTTTCAGCAACAGAATTTTGCAGAGGCCAAGGGTTATCAAAAAGAAACCAGGGTGAAGACATGGAAAGTAGGGCTGTTTCTTTCCCACTTTCTCCATTCTACTATTCAAGAGAATAGTAGTGGGTGGTGGATCTGCTGCAAACCTGACGAAAAAGGTTTTCTTCTTTTCTTACAGATGCTCTTAATAGGTGGCAAAGAACTTTCCCCAGCTTCCCGCATTAGTTACTACTTAAAATTCACCCCAGTTTTCTATTTAGAGGATACCTAAATATAAAGACTCGTTCATTCAGAAAAGAAGCTGAACTTACTACCAGTCTTAAAGCACCTCATCAGAAAACATTGCCTCTCCCTGCCCCCAATTAATATCAATTCAGAGCATAGAGTGGGCTATATATGGACAAAATAAAGGAGACAGGACATAGTCATGGGGTGAAAAAGCACAATGGTGTTACATTTTCTAAAGAAAAAGAGCAACTGAGAGAAAAGTTAACACAACCATGAACATCACAATTATTCTTTACAGACTTTAGTTTCACTAATTTTTAAATTCTCACATTAAAAAAATATACATATTTCACTCTTATCCCAAGGAAGTAACAACTTGATTTTGAGAATTTTAGAACTTACAATTTTGGTAAAAATTAATACGTTTAATGTCTAGTTCCATAATATGTTAATTTTTTAAATGTTAAAAACAAACTATTATTTAATAGGCTAGTTTAGGAATGTAAGACCATAAACCTTCTAAGAAAATTGTGATTGCTGATGTCATTCCACCGTGTACAAAAGCAGTACAGATTTTCCCTGACATATGATGGGGTTACAACCTGATAAACGCATCTTAAACCGAAAATGCATTTAATACATGGAACCTAATGAACACTGTACCTTAAACATGCTCAGAACACTTATATAGCCCACAGTTGGGCAAAATCCTCTAACACAAAGCCTGTTTTATAATAAAGTATTGATTATCTCATGTCATTGATTAAATACTGTACTGGAAAGTGGAAAAGCTGACTGGGTGCAGAATGGCTGTAAGTGTATAGGTGTCTACCTCGTGATCCCGGGCCTCACCGGGAGCTGCAGACCGTTGCTGCCCAGCATCACAAGAGAGGATCATACTGCATTCCACTAGCCCCAGAAAATACCCAAAGTCCACAATGAAAGTACAGTTTCTACTGAATGAGCACATATCGCGTTTTCACGACTGTAAAGTTGAAAAATTATGAAGTCAAACACCATCTGTATACTCTATGCCAGCTTTTAAGTTTCTTCAGAAACTGACAGTTAATGTTAACTAAAAAGAGGTGCTCTGGTCAAAAAAAAAAAAAAAAAGGATTTAGAAACAGATTTAAAAATTAGGTTCCCTTTTAACTAGCAATTGGCTGATCTCTTGCCTCTAAATCAGTGCTTCTGATTCTTAGCTGTATGCTTAAATTCCCTGGGAAGTTTTACAATGCAGAGTTGGGCTCTGCTTCTGACCAATTAAGTCAGAATTTCTAATTTAAAAACCAATAAAAGTACAGTGAAGCCAAGTGATTGCTCTCATTTTGTGGCCGGACTTTAACCCAGCCCTGGCAATAAAAAAGCATGTACATAGTAAACTAAAGCTACACTCTTCCATGTCTAGAATTTACAGTTACCCTGCTGCGGTAAGTCTCTATTTGTATACTAACCGGACTTCGAATAGAAATCTCTCAAACTCCACCACACACCTGGTTCTGACTCCTGCTTTTGTAAAGGTGGGAAGAACCTCAGATATGTCATCTTGGTGCTATACTTCAGAGTCCGGGTCCGTCTCATCACGTGGGCAAAGGAAAGCTTCAAGTGCTCAGTAACATTCTTGAGTTGAAAGTATTTGGTATTGAAGAAAAGGAGGGTGTTCAAGAGGACGATTGGTGAGTAAGCGCCCAGCTGTTTGCACTCCCACAAATGCTCTTCTTCAATGCGAGAGAACATGTAACCTGCACCGAAGAAGGGGGAAAGCAGTAACAGTACTGAGCTCCTGCTAAATAGGACCAAGTAATTTCTCAAATTCTCAGACAAGAAGATATAAAGGAAATGACCCATTGTTCCCCTCTTTCCCCCTCTTCCTTATATGGAAAACCAGAAAAGGCACCGCAAAGAAAGAGCAGATGCCTCCACCGAAGAGGAGACACTGTGAGCAATCCCCTGAAACAGCTTTAATCTATTGTTATTTTAGACCCGGGTTTGGCAAACTTTTTCTGTAAAGAGCCAGATGGTAAATATTTCAAGTACTGTGGGCCACAGAGGCTCGGAACAACTTTGTTGTTACTGAAGATAAGGAGCCGCAGACAATACAGAAACAACCAGGTCTGGCTGGGTACCAATAAAGTTTACTTATACACACAAATTTAAATTTCACAGAAGTTTCATTTTCATTTGCCACAAAATATTACTGTTTTTTTAGATTTTCTCCCAACCATTTGTAACTCATGGACTATACAGAAACAGGCAGCAGGCCAGATCAAGCGGTTTGCAGACTCCTATTTGAGATCATTATGCTAACTGTTAACTGGTTCAGTTTCATTATAGCTCAGATCATTAGAAGGCAGCTAGCTCCCTCCCTCCCTCACACTCCCCCTTATTTTAAATTTATATTAAGAATGATTACTGTGATGACTTATATGGAGATTCTTCTTGAAAAGCAGGTGTCCTGCAGAAGAATTAAGATGAGTACACCTTTAAGCACACACTCCTCATGACAGCCCTTAAATGCAGGTCCTTCCTGATGTTCTCTCACTAATCCTCTTTGTTGCCGCTTATGCATTCTATTCTTGGGAGACTAACCACAAACATGAATTTACTACTTCCAACTCTATCTCCCCCGTCTCTTCTTTGGATGCTAAATGCATCAAGCCACCACACTGCTCAGAATGCTTAAAAGGTGCTCTCTAGCCCAAAAGAAAGGGGCACAAATTCTTGAAGATTGCATTCAACCTCTCTGTTCACAGCCAAGGAGCCTAAGACCAGGAGTACATCAGGGAGTTGTCCATCGACCGAGAGTCAAAGATAATTCAAGGATGAAGACTTAAGTCTTGTAACAACCAGGACAGGGTACTAAGGAAGAACTACTGAAGAGGGCCCACTGTGACGGGCACAGTCTAGAAGCACGTGTCAGCTGCTGGCGGAGTGCGCAACTTCACCGACACTACCAGACCAAAAATGGCTTCTAGAAAGTAAATGCAACTTCCAGTTGTTTTTTGTTTCACTAGTATTAGTACTGTATGGAAATTATAATTTTACCAAAATCAATAATAAACCAAAGATCTTCTCCACAAAAGCCCAAATAAGCTATAAATCAAGATAGAAATATAAAGGAACAATTTATAAAAAGATAATCATAAAAATTAAGCAATTTAGGAAGGCATATCATGAAAAGAATCAAAATAAATGATAAAATCCTACCATTAGGAAGTATCGTAGGTTCCCATATTTTCAAGAGTTTGGTAAGTTCAATCATAAATCTGGAATAGGGCTCAGTAAAAATGTTATCTATTCTACCATTTTCAAACAGGTACTACAAGAGAAAAAATGGAAACATGTTGATACAAAGAAAACACAAGGTGTTTTTTTAAAGATTATTTTAAGGAATAAAGTTTACCCTTAATTTTTACCCTCAATTTAAGGATACATCTTAAAATACCAGGATTCAAGCTATAAGGTCCTTTTCATATGAACTGTCAATACCCCAAGCACCGAGCTTACAAGGTAAAATTTTCTATTTCCTTTTTAAAACATGGATGATACAGAATAATTATAATAAACAAGTACCTTTTACTCAGTTCATGAAACTGATACACTAAAAATTGGTTCTAATTTGTATTTTCCAAATAATTTTTTAAATTCACAGGATCTAAATGCAAATGCGCTCTCAGAAGGTTTTGGGGTTTTTTGCCTAGTTACAAGATCACTTCCTGAAATGATACAGTTAGCTAGTGTCAGGTGACCTGAGGATACCCAAGTTTTAAGCCATAGCTCTCAACACTCTGCCCCACAACCCAGCCTTCAAAAAGTTCAAGTCTAATTATAGGATGTAAAAGTATGCTAATTATAACCATCAAGAATCGGGTCACAGAATGGGAAATAAGAAACAGCCTGGGTAAAGCACTGCTAAAAAACATCTTGAGGGTACAGGGCAGGTAGATGAAATCACTCAGGGAAATAAAATGAGCATTTACAGAATAACACAAGGTATAATTACATGCCAAAAATCTTTTGCTATTTTTAAGATTTGGTATTTTTATTTATTTATCTATGGCTATTCTGGTTTTCTGCTTTTCTATCCAATGTATGACTTGGAGAAAAATTTTATTTCTAGTTACATTTGCTCTGGCTAATAAAAGTTATATGCCACTTCAACATGCATTTTTATAGGCCTCTTCAAAGGCAATTCATGACATTACCAGATTACAGTTTTTCTGTTGAAAAGTATTCACCTTTTCCTTCTTTTAATAAAATTATTTTCACAACCTAAAAATATTATATCCTCATTATGGAAAAAAGTGGAAGAATGACATACTCTAACTCACTACACATTAGAAATACAGAGTTGAGTTTTATACCTTTACTCAAGTACATATAAAATACATGTTTTAGAAATCACTTTCCCCCTTAGACCAGGAACAAGACAAAACTGCCTGTTCTTGCTACTTCCATTTAACACTGTACTTGAAGTCCTAGCCAGAGTAACCAGGCAGGAAAAACAAACAAAAGACATTCAAACAGGAAAGGTCCTAAGGAGTAAAACTACCTCTATTTAAAAATGACATGAGCCTATATATAGAAAATTCTAAAGAATCCACACACAAACAAAATTGTTATTAGAGTTAATAAATGAATTCAGCAAAGTTACAGGATACAAACAACACAAAAATCACTTGCAAAGAACAATCCAAAAAGGAAATTAGGAAAACAATTCAATTTATAACTGTATCAGAAAGAATACTGAAGAATAAATTGAACCAAGGAGATGCATGACTTACACAGTTAAAACTACAATAAATAAATAAATAAATAAATGCTAAGAAATTAAAGAATACTAAAGCATCTCATATTAATGGATCTGAAGAGAATACTGTTAAAATAGCAATACTGCCCAAAAGAATCTAGAGATTCAGTGCAATCCTATCAAAATTTCAATGGCTTTCTCCCCCCCCCCCCCCCCCCCCCCCGCCCCGCAAAGGGAAAAGCCAATCCTCAAATTCATATGGAATTGCAAGGAACCCTGAATCACCAACTGAATCTTGAAGAATCACACTTCCATATTTCAAAATTTAGTACAAAGCAACACTGTAATCAAAATAGTGTGTACTGCCATATGAATAACCACATAGATAAATGTATTAGAACTGAGAGTCCAAAATAAACACACGTCAAATAAACACACGGCAAATGATTTTCAACAAGGATGTCAAGACCATTCAATGGAGAAAAAACAGTCTCTTCAACAAATTGGTGGGAAAGGTGGGAAAACTGGATATCTACATATCCAGTTATACCTAACTCACATGTATCCCTACCTTACATGAGGTAAAAAAATGAATTCAAAATGGATCAATGACCTAAACGTAAGAACTAAAACCATAAAACTCTTAAGACATAGGAGTGAATCTTCATGAACCTGAATTTGACAATGGATTCTCAGATACAACATCAAAAGCACATGCAACAGAAAAAATAAACTATACATCAAAATTCAGAACTTTTGTGCATCAAAGTATATAACAAGAGAGTGAAAAGAAAACCCAGAGACTAAGAAAAAATATTTGCAAATCATGTATCTGATAAAGAGTTTAATATCCAGAATATATAAGGAAATCCTACAACTCAACAACAAAAAGACAAACGACTCAATTTAGAAATGGAGAAAAGGACTTAAATATTTATCCAAAGAGGATAAACAAATGGCCAACAAGTACATGAAAAAATGCTCAATGACTTTAATCATTAGAGAAATGAAAATTAAAACTCCAATGAGATATCACCTCATATTCATTAGACGACTATTAAGAAAAAAGGAAATTAACAAATGTTGGCAAGGCTATAGAGATGAACAGAACCCTCATACACTGTTGCTGGGAACGTAAAATGGTGCAGCCACTGTGGAAAATGGTTTGATGTTTCTCAACAAGCTAATCATAGAGTTACCATATGACCCTGTGATTCCACTTGTAGGCGTAAGACCCAAAAGAATTGAAAACAGGCGCTCAAACAAAATCCTGTACGTGAATGCTCACAGTTCACAGTATCATTTACTTTTCATGATAGTCAAAAGGTATAATGTCCATGAACAGAGGAGTGGACAAAATGTGATATATCCAAGAATTAAATAATTCAGACCTAAAAGGAATGAAGTACTGATTCATGCTACAAAATAGGTGAACCACCCTGTGTTGAAGGAGGCCAGACACAAAAAGCCACATAAAAATTACATAATTACACTTATATGAAATATCCAGAATAGGCAAATCCATACAGATAGAAAGCAGATTTACTGTTGCCAGGAACTAAACGGAGGAGGTAATAAGGAGTGGCTACTTAATGGGGATGAGATTTCCATTTAGGGTATTAAAGTTCTAAAGCAACATAGCGATGATGATTGTACAACATCCTGAATGTACTTAATGCCACTGAATTGTACACTTTAAAATTTTAAGTTTTATGATATGTGTATCTTATCACAATGTAAATATTGCACTACGCTACTTCAAAAATGTATGTCTCTAAGACTTTTCCATGTAAATATCTATAAGAGCAATTCATTACTTTTTAACTAATATATAGTATTCAATAGTACAGACAGATGATAGATGATTGAACCACTATATTTTGATGAACACATAGACGGTTTCCAATTTTTGCTGTTAAAACCAACGTTACAACGAAAATACCAGTACATGTCTTTCTATGTACATGTGCGTGCATTTCTTTGGGGAAAAATACTAATCAATGGATTTACTAGACTGAAGAATCTACATGCATTTGAAGTTTTGTTTTTTTTTTTTAAGATTTTTAAGTAATCTCTGCCCTCAACATAGCACTTGAACTCACAACCCCAAGAGTTGCACACTCCACTGACTGAACCAGCCAGGCACCCCCATGTGCATTTAAAGTTTTCAGTCACATCAACTTGCCCTCTGAAAAGACCTCCACACAGAAAAATGTACACATATCTTCACTAATACTTGGTATTATCAAACTTCTCAATCTTTCAATCAGCCTAATGGCTGACATTTTTCCTTGGTTATAGTCGAGCACCTTTCACATTAAAGAGGCGGTCCACCACAGTGATCATAAGAACAGACTCTTAAACCAACTGGATTCACATCCTGGCCCTGCCAATTACGACCTTGGGGACTTCAGGCAAGATTTTAACTCACTGTGCCTCAGCAAAAAATGGTGATGATCACAGTCCTTACACATCAGAGGGGCACACTAACAAATAAATGAGTTAATATATGAAATAAGCTTATATTAATACATAGCATACACAGTAAATGACTGTTAGGCATTCCTGGTACATTTTGCCTGTTAACTTTCTGTTGATTTTCTTTGTTACCTGTCTATTTGTTTCTTTTGTCAATTATCCCCTTCTTGGCTAATGTTAACAGTGGTGGTCCAGGTACTGATATTACAGTTTAGTTTATTTCTTTACATTTTTATGAATTTTCAAAATTCCTTACAATAAGCATAATTATTTTTATAATCAGAAAAAAAAGAAAAGAGGAAGCACATCTGAGATGTCAACATAAGTAACCTTTTAAAATTCTTTACAGTTAAGGAAAAGTTACTTTTTGTCAAAATTGATAAAAGGCTCATAAAATTTACTTCCTAAAACAATCAGCTGACAACTTATAGCCTCTTTCTAATAGTATTATTACATACTCATTTATTAGTATAAACAACATGAAAAATATACTAGAAAAAATTTTCATAAGTTTATGATTCGTCTCACAAATTAGAGTATATTTTATAGGTAGCAGAGTATTTGGTATGTAAAGCAGTCAAATGTTTTTGACTGAAATCACAGCAATGACATTTTGATTATAGGAATCACTACCACAATTCTTGACATCTGCACTGATAAAATTAGAAAATGTTCTTTAGATCCATAATATCATAAACTCTAAAAGTACAGGAAGTGTGTTTACAATCTTTACAATTTTTACCTAACCAAAATGCACGCGTGGCAATAAATTTTGGTTGAAAGAATCTATAAAAGTCCTCTCATATGTTGATTTTAAAAATATCTTCCACAATCAAGAAAATGAATCAAAATATAATGGGAACAATAATTAAAAAATTAAAGTACTCTTTTGACTGGGGAAAATGAATGCTGCTTGCATAAGTAGATACCCATTGCAAATGTTACTCATCAGAAATATACTTGTATCATGTACAAAAACGAATTTCAGATGTATTAAAAATAATCTTAAAAAAACCGAATATTTTAGAAAGAAATTTATGAGAATCTAAACTTAAGTAGGAAGACCATCCTAAGCAACACAGAAAAACCAGGAATTTTAAAGGGAAATAAATGCATATTATTAAACTATATAAAAAGGAAAAATTTTTGAGTGGCAAATACATAAACGAAGACTGGAAGACAAAAATATACTGGAAAAGTTTATTTCAAGCATTTACATCAGAGTTCCTATCCCCAATGTAAAAGAGATCCTATAGATAGAAAGGAAAAATCCAAATGACGAACAGCATAAAAAGACATTCTACTTTATAAAAATTGGAAAATACAAATTGGAGCCATCAGATGCCCTTTTTTTTAAGCCATCAGACCATCAGAATAATAAACATTAAAAAGAGGAGAATTCAATAAATGGGCACTCACAACACTGCTGGTAAAGCTGTAAGTTAACCAGTCTGGAAAGTAAAATGAAAATGTCTTAAAATTAGAGAAATCTATATATGGGGGTGCCTGGGTGGACCAGTTGGTTAAGCGTCTGCCTTCGGCTCGGGTCAGGAGTCAAGGGTCCTGGTCTAGATAGAGCCCCACCACCTCTGGCTTCCTGCTCTGCTCAGCGGGGAGTCTGCTTCTCCTTCTCCCTCTGCCCTCCCCCACCCATGTTCTCTCTGTCTTTCTCTTAAATACATAAATAAAATCTTAAAAAAAAATATCTATATATGCTTTAACCTAAAAATAAAAGCACCAGTTCATCAGGCATTCAAATAAAAATTTTACTAAAGCACTGTTTTTAAGAATAAGGCGGGAGTAACCTGAAAACTTTAAAGAAGAAAGGCTAAATAATTGGTATAGTCATACTCTGCAATATTACACAGCTTTCGTTTATAAAGGATGGAATTTGATTTATATTCACCTGAAGGGATACACAGATTGAGAAAAGTAAGCTGCAGAAAAATGTGTATGGTATCAGCCCCATTTTCCTAAAAACTAAGCAAAACAACGATATACATCTAAAACATCTATACGCATGCATAACATCTATACACATGGCACGGAAGGACAGACACTGCAACACTGTTTATCTCAGAGACTGGGAATGAAGGAGAGAAAATGGTCCTTATATGCCTTCAACTTACTGTTTTAACAGTTACACTGAGCACATACTACTTTTATAATTAAAAAACAAAACTTTAGGAATAAATGCCTAAAGAAAAGAACACCCTCCCAACCATACAAATGGAAGAAAATCTGGCAAATACAGAAAAGAAAAATCAACAACATCCAGAGCACTACTACCCGAGATGATAACCGCTATCTACATATTTGGGTGCATTTCATTTTACTACATATTTATAGGACTGGTTTTTAAATCACTACATGTTAACATACATGGAGGCACATATAATTCATACTCTCATTTTGTTTACTTAATGCTTTTTAGTATTAGTATTTTTACACGTTCCTGGAAGTTACTTGGTAAATAATTTTTTTTAGCTACGTAATATACAACTTTATAAATATACTGTAATTTACTTAAACATACATTCTGGTGGGCATTGAGGTTATTTCCAATTTTGTGCAAACGATGTCTGAACTTCAGAGTATTAGTTGCATTAGACTCCCAAAAAGTGAATTACTGGCAGAAGAGTATGAACATTAAAAAATATTCCTGAAACATGTGCTCAAAACTGCTATCTACAAAGTGTGTACTAATTAACACCAGCTATGAAGGCAAATCCCCTTCACAGAATTCATACCAACAACAAGTGTTATAATTCTTTTTGCTAATGTGATAGACATATAATGGTATGTCATTTTATTTTATTTATTTTTATTTTTTTTAAGAATTTATTTATTTATTCGACAGAGATAGAGACAGCCAGTGAGAGAGGGAACACAAGCAGGCTCATAGTAGAGGAGCCTGTGATGTGGGGCTCGATCCTGTAACGCTGGGATCACGCCCTGAGCCGAAGGCAGACGCCTAACCGCTGTGCCACCCAGGCGCCCCATTTTATTTTATTTTTTTTTAAAGATTTTATTTCTTTATTTGACAAAGAGCACACGAGCTGGGAGAGGGAGAAGGAGACTCCCTGCTGAGCAGGGAACCCAACACTGGGCTCAATCCCAGGACCCTGGAATCATGACCTAAACTGAAGGCAGATGCTTACCTGACTGAGCCACCCAGGTGCCCCATGTCTGTTATACTAATATGGATTTTAAAAATTTTAAATGAGACTACATAATTTACATAAGTACATACATATATATACAAGGTCACCTATGTCACTTTTTGTGAATTTGCTATTTTTGCCCCTTTTGTCCATATAACAAAAAATGCACCACCCTCAATTTCTGTTATTCTACTAAAAGTCTCAATTTGGCTTACAGAAGGCTATATGACCAAGACTTTTTTTTTTTTTTAAAGAATTTATTTATTTATTTGACAGAGACAGCCAGTGAGAGAGGGAACACAGCAGGGGGAGTGGGAGAGGAAGAAGCAGGCTCACAGCAGAGGAGCCCGATGTGGGGCTCGATCCCACAACGCCGGGATCACGCCCCGAGCCGAAGGCAGACGCTTAACCGCTGTGCCACCCAGGCGCCCCTGACCAAGACTTTTAAATCAGGGGCAATGGTTCATTAAGAACAGAGTATAAAAACAATACGAAACAGCCATACACACTATAATTTTTCAGCTTGAATTACAAGATCTATCAGAATTACTAAAAATGCAGTACATTTGAGAACAATTACTGAATTTGATACCTGCTGAATTCCAAGGCACAAGTATAAGATACTGTCTGGATCATATTTTTCACCATTTGGTCTCCGCACCTCTTGGATAAACTGGCATAAACCCAAACTCAACTCAGCAAAAGTGCAGGACAGAATATCTTCCTTCAGCTTGATAGAACGGACTGTGGAAAGGTAGAAAACATCTGAAATATTGACTTATAAGAAACACAGTAACATTACTTTATTCACTGAAAAACAACACTGCTGTGGGTTCAGGCATTGCAGTGTACACTGGCGAATACATGGATTAGAGATAAATCCCGATCTCAAGGCTTTTTCAGTTCAAGAAATAAAAACAATGAAGTGTACCATGTGTAACAGGTGATATGACAGGAGTTTAATTTAAGAAGGATTCTAGGAAAGCAAATGAGGAACATCTATCAGACAGGGAAGGGTCAGGGGAAATTCTGGAGGATGCGACACTAATGCCGGACCTTGAGAGGTGAAGAAGAATTAAATGAATAAAGAATTGCAATCTAAGGATATAAAAATATTTCCCAAAGCACATTCCACAAAATACTAGTAATATGAGAGCTGGAGAAAACTGGGTTTCTAAGAACTGATAAATTTAGAAAACAGCAGCATACTGTATTTGTGTCTAAAGAATTCACAATGATATATAAAAGGTTTATTAAAGGTTCTAGAATATCTAAATAAAAATGCTGTTTAACTTTCTTTAACTCAGATTTATTTGAATAAAGAACACTTCAAGTAACATATAACATCTTCATGCCCTTAGAAATGCTGGAATACAGAAAAATGAAAAGATTGAGGGGACTTAGATGTACAGGACAAAATCAAGAAGCGTAGATGGGGGCCGATCGTGGTAAAACTCACTTAGCATCTTAAGGCTTTGAAGACAACTAAGAACTGAATTAATTTTACCAGGGGAGTGACCCAATTTGATTTGTAGAGATCCTACAATTTGATATGTGGAGAAACTACTCCAGGAGAGATCCTACTTCAATTCAGATTAGAAGCACTCTTTCTAGTCAAAGCTCCTCTGCATTTAGACAAAGTTGCATGTTTTCAAAGATACACTCGAGTTTCCCTAATTTGGTTTTACAAAAGGCAAATGGTGGTTCAGAAGGGCAAGGACCACGTCGGACCTGTTTACCGGAGTACCTAACCAACATGCACGGTACATACCTGGTGCATAAATTCAGTACTTTTTTGAATGAATGAATAGCAGAAATGAGTAGGCATCCCCTGTGGCTTTTGCATTCAGGGCTGGTAGTCTAATATAATATTACCTCTCCATTCTCCCCACCCCCTTCCTTCTTTAAAACAAAGAGTGCTGTGGCTCAAACTGGGAGTTAAAGGGCCTAATAAACCTCCAAAGAGAAGTATATTTTATCACTCAGCAGAGATTACACTTGATATGCAGGAACTCAATGAGTCAGTCACAGACCACAGCAGCCACTAACCGCTCCAATAAGGAGAGTGACATGTATCCATAAGCCATCAGGATAGACTGAGGTGAAGCCAAGAGTGCATGCAATTACCTGGTTGTTAGAAAGAAGGTATAGTTGCAAAGAGGCAAAATATCTAGTGACAACGACATACTCATCCATTCTTGCCCTATCTCATTCCACAAAGATTATAGTAAGGATCTTACATAAAACACAGATAATAAAAAAGGAATAAAAAATTGAAAACAAAAGTTTAGAATAGGAACTTCAAAACCAGCAGGGGAGAAAAAGTTAAAGTAGGCTCTAAAATTAAACACTGCTGCTCTATGTGAATTGTTTATTGGGTCCCAAATTTCCTGGTACCCAGTCTCACAAAGCTTATTATTAGGAAAAATTCCTACAGAAGAGGCAACGCTTTTCCAGGTATTTTTCTCAACACCACCACCAACAGCAGAAGTGTCACACTGGGTTCCATGTGGGTTAATTTACAGATACAGGGCTCAAGAATACAGATTTGAGTCACTTGCATAACGTCAGAGAAAGAACACAAATCCTCATGTTTGCATGAGAAATTCATGCCCACTCAACCTTACCTTTATAACAAGCTCTTTATAATTGAGAGTAGGATATTAATTTCTTTTACCATAAAACTCCAAATTTTAAATAATCTTAAATATACCCATTTACAAATTTAAAATCGGCAATAATATTCAAAGTGATTCGGAGAATTCAGACTACAAAGAGAGAAATGATTTTACCTCTACAACCTGGCTCTGAGGATTCTTGAGAGACTGCATGGTCTTGAGCACTTCCTAAAGGGTCAGAACATGGGCTAGATGCAGTATGTTCAATACCTGATAAGGAAGGGAAAAGAAGAAGTTTAAATAAAAATGGGGGGGAAATTTAACACCAAAACCAAAGTTTTATGCAATTTTTGACCTAGTATGTATCCCTTTTGTGTAGACTGATGACTTGAACTATATTACTCCCAACCCCCTCAATCAAGACACAAATTCATGCTGTGTATTTACCGCCACATTTCAGATCCCCCTGCTCTTCCTTGGCATTTTTCCACTGAACCCAGTTCTTCCAGGCATTTACCCCATACATGTATTTCAGTGTCATCCCAGACACTGAACACCCCTGAAAGGCTCCTTGAATAAGACTTCTGGGCTCCACAGCCACTATAGACTTCTTCCGTCCCTGTAAAAATTCCAAAAATTCACAGAATATAAAGTTTAGTTCTGAATCTTTAAGAAACATAGTTCTCAAAGAAAGAAGGGAATAAATTTACAGAATACACAATTTATTATTAGATCCTAAAGATTCAGAGTTCTTAAAGCTAGAAAGAGTTTTAGGGGTTAATCCAATCCACATGAGGAAAGAAAAAAAGAGAGTTGAAATGCAGACCTCTATTAATAACTAACATTTGAATACTCACTATGTTCCAGATATTGAACCCACCCAATGAAGTAAGAATAACTGTTATTACCACTCAGGCCTACTTCATGGAACACACGAGCAGATCCATTCTGGGATACAAAACAAGCCCCCATAAATTCTTGCCCCCATAAATTCTCTAACTACAATCAAATTAAACTAGAAACCAATAATGAAAGGATGTTAAGAAAATCCTCAAAAATTGGAAATTAAACAACATATTTATAAATACCCATGGTCAAAGAAGAAATCACAAATTTAATCAGAAAATATTTTGAACTTCAGTGAAAATGAAAACATCAATTTTTTTTCCCCACAGTGCTGAAGCTTACAATGACATTTATAGTACTAAAATGCTTCTATGAAAAATAAAAGTCTAAAATCAAGAATCAAAGCTTTACCTTAAGAAACTAGAAAAAAGTAGACACATTAAAACCCAAAGTAAGAGGGGTGCCTGGGTGGCTCAGTCAGTTAACTATCCGACTCTTGACTTCAGCTCAGGTCATGATCTCAGGGTCATAAGATCAAGCCCCATACCCAGTGTGGAGCCTGCTTGCCTGCTTGGGATTCTCTCTCTCCCTCTCCCTATGCCTATGCCTGTCCCCCCGCCTGTCTCCCCCCTACCAAAAAAAATAAATGAAATAAAATAAATCCCGAAGTAGGAAAAATTAAAGAAATAATAAAAATAAGAATAAAAATCAATGAAAAAAGGATAGAGAAAAATTAATGAAAGGCTGGTTCTTTTAAAAGATAAAAAAATCAATACAGTTTTAGCTAGAATGATCAGGGAAAAAAGCGGGAAAAACATAAAATAACAATACCTGATCCTACAGACATTAAAAGGAGAGTTAAGAGAATGCTGTCATGCCAATAAACTTCACAAAGCAGATGAAATAAACAAATTTCTTGAAAGACATAAACTAACAAAGCTTGCTCTAGAAGAGATAACCTAAATAGCCATAAACATTTAATTCATAATTTAAAACTTACCTACAAAACCCCTGCAGACCCACCAGTTAAATTATATTGTATTTTAGAAAAGAGAAAAGGAGGAAATATTAATTCACTGTACAATGTTACCATTATCCTGAGAACAAGGCCAGGCAGTCATTACAAGAAGGCTACAGATAATCGCTCTCTTCAATGGAGACATTTATAAAACCTTAACAACATATTAGCAAACTGAATCCGGCAATAGATAAAAGAATAAATACATCAGAAGAAAGTAAGGTTCATCCCATGAATGCAAAGTCAGTTTAGCATTTTAAGAATTCATGTATGTCATCATTTTAACAGACTCAGAAAGGAAAAACCAGATGAGCATCTCTATAGATGGAAGAGAGCCACATGACAAATGCAACACAAATCATGATAAAAAATTTCAGCAAATTAAAAATAGAAGAGAACTTCTTGCCTGATAGGGGCCATCCACAAGAAACCTACAAGTAACATCATAGTTAATACTACAAGACTGAACACTTCCCCTAAGACTGAGAATAGGCATGAAGATTTGCTCTCATCACTAACATTTGACATTGTACCGAAGCTAGTACAATACATAAAAAAATCCTAGCTAGTGCAATACGTTAAAAAGAAAAGAATAGAAAAAAGAAAGTGCATTAATATTGGAAAGGAAAAAGTAAAATAATCTTTATTCATAAATAACAGGATTGTCTAGGTAGAAAATCCTAGACTTTAGTTGAGCAAAATCACAGTACATAAAATCAATATAGGAAAAAAAAAATCTCGCGGCACCTGGGTGGCTCAGTTGGTTAAGCATCCAACTCTTTATTTTGGCTCAGGTCAAGATCTCAGGGTCATGAGATCAAGCCCCGCACCAGGCAACACTCTCACTCAGCAGGCTATCTGCTTGAGATTCTCTCCCTCTCCCTCTGCCCTTCCCCTGGCTTGTGCTCTCTCAACTTTCTCTCTAAAATAAATAAAATCTTTAAAAAAAAGAAAAAAAAGAAAAAGAAATATGTTAACTGGAATTTAAAACTTGAAACAAAAAATATACATATAAAGAAAAAAGATAAAAAATTTAAAAATTTCTACTTTTATATGACAATGAGGAACACTAGAAAGCGAAATTAAAACTACTACTACTTAAAACAGGATCAAAATAAATTTTAAATACTTATTAGATAAATTTAACAAAGTATGAGACTTGAACAATATAAAACACTGCTGAGAGAAATTAAAGATGACCTACATAAAGGAGAAAAATGTCATCTTCATAGACTGGACAGCTCAAAATTGCTGAGATATTAATTCTCTACAAATTGATCTATGGATTCAGAACAGCCTCAATCAAAGTCCTAGCAGGCTTTTTGTAAAAACTGACAAGTTGATTCTAAAATTTATATGGATATGCAAATGACAATTTTTGAAAAAGAACAACAAAGTTGGAAGACTTACTCCTGATTTCAAGATTCACTGTAAAGCTACAATAATCAAGACATTTGGTACTGTATTAAAATAGACATAAAATAGACATTAAAATAGATACATTAAAATAGACATAGTTCTCTATTCAAGGGAACAGAACAGAATTTCAGAAATAGACCGACACATATATAGTCAGCAGATTTTAACAAAAGTGCAACGTAAGGTCGCCTGGGTGGCTCAGTTAAGCATCTGACTCTTGATTTCAGCTCAGATCATTGTCTCAGGATCCTGGGATCAAGCCCCACGTCAGGCTCCACACTCAGCACAGAGTCTGCTTGGGATTCTCTCCCTTTCCCTTTCCCTCTCCCCCTGCCTCTCCCCCTGTGCTCTCTCTCAAATAAATAAATTTTTTTTTTTTAAAGTGCAAAGTAATTCAATGGGGGAAAGGACAGTGTTTTCCAAGATGGTACTAAACAACTGGACATCACGAACAAAAAGAAGAAACCCTGACGCTTTCCTCAACTCATATATAAAAATGATCTTGGAATGAATCACATGACACATAAAAGCTAAAGTATAAAACTAGAAGAAAACATAAGAGAATAAATATCTTAGTTCCCACAGGTTAAGCAAAGACTTTTACATGGGATACTAAAAAGCATGAATCATAAAAGAATAAATAATTGATAAAAGTAGCCTTTCTCACAAGTTCTGTTCTTCACCATTAAGAAAATAAAAAAGTCACAGAATAGGAGCAAAAGTCATGTCTGAGAAAAGAAGTATGTCCATAATAAAGAACACTTACAACTCAGTAAAATGACAAACAACCCAATAAAAAAGATGTGCAATAGTTCTGAATAGATACTTTACAAAAGAAGATACAAGAATGACAAATATGCACATGAAAAGATGTCCAACATCATCAGTCATTAGGAAAATATAAACCAAAGCCACAATGAGATACCCCTACACATTTGCTAGAATGGTTAAAAATAAAAATTGACAATACCAAGTATCAGCAAAGTCGTGGAGCAGATTGGAACTCATATATTCTTGATGGGAATTCAAAAAGGTACATCTACTATTTTGGAAAACAGTTTGATAAGCTTTCTTACAAAGTTAAAAACACATATACCATAAGACCTAACAATCCCACTTCTGCATATTTTTCCTCAAATGAAACTATATGTTCACACAGAGATTCATATCTAGAATGTTGATAGCAGCTGTATTTGAAATAGCCCAAACCTGGAAATAACCCAAATTTCCATCAACTGTTAAATTCTGGTTTGTCCACACAATGAAATGCTACTCAGAAATGAAAAGGCATGACTGGCCTACTGATACATGAAACAACATGGATGAATCTCCAAAACATTATGCTAAGTGAAAGAAGCCAAACAGGGAAGACTACGAATTACATAATTCCACTTTTACAAAGTTTTAGAAAAGGCAAAGCAGTATCATTTGCATCTATCTGCAAAGCTGATTGGTGGTTATCGGGAGCTAGATAACACTGACTGCAAAAGGTCATGAGGGAGGCTTTCGGGACAGTGGAAGTGCTATGGTTGTGGAGGTAATTACATACTGAATATATCTGTTGAAGCTCATAAAATTTTACACTGAAAATTCATGAATTTTTGGGTGCAATTATAACTCAACAGAGATAATTTTTTAAAAATAAGGCTATATTCTGGGGCGCCTGGGTGGCACAGCGGTTAAGCGTCTGCCTTCAGCTCAGGGCGTGATCCCAGCATTATGGGATCGAGCCACATCAGGCTCCTCCGCTATGAGCCTGCTTCTTCCTCTCCCACTCCACCTGCTTGTGTTCCCTCTTTTGCAGGCTGTCTCTCTGTCAAATAAATAAATAAAATCTTAAAAAAAAAATAAGGCTATATTCTTTTAGTTTTAGTATGGGAAATTCCTGTCAATATGAGAAACAGCCCATGTGAATTTCACTATTATACTACATTAAATAAAATAATAAACCTCATTGTTATGTTAAAAAAAAGAAGTTAAATTTAGAGACTTAAAAAAAAGTGTACAATGAGGATCATAAAAAGCTTTTAAAAGTAAAACAGAACAAAATATGCTCGATTATAAAAACAAAAGAAAAAGACCATGCTAAAAGAAATATAAAGTAAAAGGTAACAGTCTTTTTTTTTTAACAATAGCTGTCTGTCATTTATTGTTTATTATTTTGAATTCATCAAGTATAATACAAATACATTTACAAAATTTCATAAACTCATAAAAATGTTGTGATTATGTGGCACATACACAGGTGGTGTGTCATATGCTATTCTGGAGGGGCAGAAATGCTGCCCTTTCTTGTGTCTGTATTGCTGAAGTGTGGGCCATGAGTCAGTACATGCTCCTAGCTCATCGGTCCCCAGTAAGTCCCGGATGACTTACTGCAACACAAGTGAGTAACAAAACAGAGTAACAAACCATCCACCAGTAAACTGTAAACTTTCCTGGTTACCCTTCTATCAGCTGGAAAAGGCTTATAATGATGATCCATAGGATGATAATCCCAATGAACACTGAGCAGCTACATAATAATAACCACATACTAAGCATTTGCCACGTGCTGTCCTAGAAGACTGACCTCAGTACTTCTATTACCAAAACATCGAGGTTTACACATCCCTTTAAAATATTCAAAAGATATGGTTCTTCTTGATTGTAAGAAACAGAAATAAAGGCACAAAAGTACAAGTCTGCGTAAAACATTGTATGGAATTCTGTGACCCTGCCTGTTAAAGAGCTTCGTAAACATCAACTAATAAACACCGAAGGAAAGAAAATGCTAGAAAAATTAAGCTACTGCTTACTCTTCGTCTAGGCTGAGGGAAGCCATCTCTGTGCCGTCGTCTTGTTCGGGAACGTGCCTGGATTCCCTGTCCTTTATTCAGTGGGTCAAAGGATTCTATAACAATCAGCAGAAAGCATAATTTGAGGTAAATAACTCACAGATTTATATAAAGACAGACTGGGGGAGGAAACATCAGGTAATCATCACTATATTAATTATTTTGTTCATGATAAAATAACTTACTTATATTCTTAAGAGAAACAAAGGATATAGCACTTAAAAACTTCATTAAAAATCAAGGAAACCTCCTACATGGTTACTATGGGAAAGGTTAAAAAAAAATTAACCACTTATTATTTAACCTTCAAAGGTAGGGACCATTCGTGCCCTAGATTATCACCCAGTATATCTGCTTCATAATGTCAATTCAGAGTTATACCAATCTTCTAAAATCGAGAGTATTTTATGTTGCACAAACCGGATGGAAAATCTGCTTCTAGATCCTGTTCAGTTTCCCCTTTTGAGAGCTGCTTCAAGTCTGAATCAGCCTCTTGCACAGCATTTGACTTTAAGGCATAATGATTCAACTCTTCCTCCCAGCTATGCGGAGTAGATACTGCCTCTGATTCAAGGTCACCACTGTATGTACTTCCTTGGTCTGAAACATACAGAAAACAAACACTCAAAATAAGACAGAGTCTGTAAGTGCTGAGGAACCTTCCTGAACCCCGGAATAACGAAACCAAGATATGATTGCTGATTTAACCAGGTACACTAAAGAATGAAAACTTCTTCACCAGCCTCATAAAACTGGCTTCATACTCTTGGTATACACTTTAAAGGATTATCTCAATTAATCCTTAAAACCACTATCTGAGGTACCTTTTATTATTCTCATTACATATTAGCATACATAAACACCTGATGGCCCCTACAAATAGCTAAAGTTGCAAATATTAAATCCAAGGATACAAATACTTTATGGGTTTATATTACTACCTGAGGATAGTATTTTTCTTTCTTTTTTTCTTTTTTTTAAGATTTTATATATTTATGAGAGAGACAAAGAGAGAGAGAACATGAGTGGGGGAGGCAGGGAGGGACAGGGGAAGAGGAAGAAGCAGACTCCCTGCTGAGCAGGAACCCTGACACCAGCTCCATCCCAGGACCCTGGGATCATCACCTGAGCTGAAGGCAGATGCTTAACCAGCTGAGCCACCCAGGCTACCCGAGGACAGTATTTCTCAGATCTGAAATATATGTAGAATTACAAACCTTTTTCAAAAATCTTGGTGTCTAGAAAGAGTTCCTGTTCAGAAGTTTGGGATCCTAAGGGAAAAAAAAAGTATATATTTAACAACTTACATGTATACACAAAGCAAATTGCATCTGAAATGAAATTACTGCATCATAGAAATGAATCACACTAAGGAATGTTAAGAAAATAGTCTTCATATGCAGAAAGAATGATTCATTAACAAAACTAGGCATTACGATAAATGAAGTTAAACAAATTATGACTGATAACAGTAGTTACACTTCCAGGTAGCAGTATGAGAGAAGTCAGGTCAAGAGAGACCTTTACTTTAGATTTTACACTCCTGCGCTTTCTGAAATATTTTTTTAACCATGAAACACAGGCACACACAAATTTATTTACAAATTGACAAATATGCCTTGAATTGCTTTTTCCTCCCAAAATAGAATATGCCTTACCACTGCACTGAAAAGACAATAAACTTAGAATATAAATTACATCCAGTCAGCACATGGAACTCAACAGAGCACAGTTCTACCAATTAACTACTTAAAAAATAAAAAGCTTAAAGACTCAAAGTAAAAGAGAAAAATGCTTTTTAAAACCCAGGAAAATTGCTTCTTTTCTCTGCAATCAAACATAAATTAGCCAGTTCCCTTTAGATGGCATTCATTTCTCTCTCCTTTATGTTTCTAAACCACTTGATTTTACTTACACTATGGTGATTACAACTATCTGTCTTGAAGGTTAGTTTTGAAAGTTTTTTCATTCTGACTCAATCTTTAAGTTAAGGCAAAGTTACAATGTTTGTACAGAGGAAGCACCTGAAAAATATTAACTATTAATATGAATGGAGATGCCAACTTAAAATGAGGTTTATTATTAGGAATTGCTTGAACTTCTAAATATCAGAAATCAGAAGATCAAGCACAGGGGGCAATATTCTAAGACATTAAATTCCATATACAAATGGTGAGAATTATGAGATTATATACTAGGGAGCAAAATGAGACCAGAAACAGTGGGATAATAACAAATAAGCTTTTTATGCATCTCTCAGAAGATATATGATTTTAAAACTTAATGGCAACACAAGAAGAAAGCTGACACTTTTTTCAAATGCTACAGTGTTCTGAAAATCATCTAGCATTTATTATGCAAAATCTAAACGAGGTGGCTAGCTTTGTAAAAACCATCACTGAAAAAAAGGAAACGTTTGTCAGGAAAAAATAATCTCCTGGCTCCTCAGTGATACAGGGAAAGGCCTTTGTGTATTTCAACTATCCAAACACCATTTTCTCTATCTTTTCTTCTACTTCCAAATCAAGGAGGTACCAATTAAGGCTAGAAACCTTTCTGGATAGGTACTGCAACTTCTGGTCAATGCCCTTTGCTTTGGAGTCAGACAGACTGAATATGACCTCTGGTTCCATCACTTCCTGATTGCTTAACCAGAGCAAGTATGATACTCTATTTTCCACATGATGAGTTTAAAGTAAACAGTATCTACCCCACACGGTTGTTGTAAAGGTTAAATGAGGTGATGCACATGGTGCATTTAGGACATGTCCAGTGTATGGTAAGCACGTAACTACTGTTCTTGTCAATATTCTACCCTCATAGCATGGGATTTATCTATAGGTTATTTTCAGCCAAACAGTTTTCCAACCTAAGGCTCTCTTTACCTTCTATCAACATGCTGATTAATATAAAACAGGAATTATTAAATAGGGATCATGCTTTGAATATAGGAATAAAGCTGGAATATAATCATGAAAATGGATTTACAGATTATTTTTCTGGAATGATTAAGAACTAAAAATAGAATATATACATAGTTTTATAAAAGGGATAGAACTTTCAGAGGTATCAAGTTTAACATCCATACACTTGATGTTTAAACACAAAGCAAGCTTTTAGAAACACCTTGACTATCCAATACTTAAAATTACTTGAGTTATGCAAATATTTTTAAGTGTATTTTCTTCTTTTTAAAGATTTTATTTATTTATTTGACAGAGAGAGAGACAGCCAGCGAGAGAGGGAACACAAGCAGGAGGAGTGCGAGAGGAAGAAGCAGGCTCCTAGCAGAGGAGCCTGACGTGGGGCTCGATCCCAGAACGCCAGGATCACGCCCTGAGCCGAAGGCAGACGCTTAACGACTGAGCCACCCAGGCGCCCCTAAGTGTGTTTTTTTCTTTCTTTAAAATTATACCAACCTCCCTGGGATAGAGTCTTCTCCTTCTCTTCATCTTCTGCAATCATTTCCGCCATCTCAAGAAGATCAGCTTCAAATGGATGTGAAGGAAGCTTCTCCTTAATGTCCTCAATACTCTCGGTGACTTTATCTTCATTATCCATTGATGGAATAAGCATAGGGACAGGCATCTGAAAGACCAAGGACAGTCTGTGGGGACTATGTCTGTCATCAAAACTATTATTTGTGAGATGATTTAAGTACTAAAATAATGAACAAATTCAGGTATTTCTATTACTAACAATTAAAACAGTCTTACTAGTTTTTTTTTGACTACAGCCATCTGAATCAAAATTCAGTTAAGTGCTTTGCTGGATAGTCAACAAAATGTGTCTCTGAATCATCTAAAAGAATAATTATCTAACACATTTTTGTTTCTGATTATATTCTTGCTTAACATTTTCAGTTTCACCCAACTATTTTCCTTAAGAATTCACCCAGGAAAAATATATTTCCAATAAAAAAAATGAATACATTTCTGAGAAAAAGAATAATTAAATCTCACCTTTGCTAGAATCTAGAATTTTAACACATACACACAGTTTCTGATCTTCTTCTACTTGAGTGGTCTTATTGTGTATGAAACATTATAAACAGGCTACATCACAGCATTCTCTGAGAAGGCAGGTATAAACAGAAGCAGTTCTTTATAAGCTCCATATTAAAAAATATAGTAACATGATAATAACCAACCATAGTCAGGAATATTTTACCAACAAGTGAAGAGTTTGTTTTATGAGGCTCTAACATTTTAGTTGAGGAAAATGCGCACTACATCAGCCTTAATCTCTAAATGATTACTCACTGGAACTGGAATTCCAAATGGGACTGGTGCATACTGAGTATAAAGATGAAGAGGTATGGGCACAAACACTGGTACGGGAACTGGCACCACAATGATCTGGGGCTGACTTGGAGTGTCTTCTAATGAGGAAAAAAAAAAATCACAAAAAACAAAGAGGCTTAGAAACATTTTAATACCAAAAAACTTTTAAAGCAACAAAGATTTATAGTTCAAAAGAATTATAATTTACAAAATTTTTTTAAAGCACGCAGACTTGGAGCGCCTGGGCGCCTCAGTTGGTTAAGCATCTGTCTTCAGCTCAGGTCACAATCCCAGGGTACTGGGATCAAATCCCATATCAGGCTCCCTGTTCAGTGAGGAGTCTGCTTTTCCCTCTCCCTCTGCCTCTCCCCCCAGCTTGTGCTCTCTCTCTCTCAAATGAACAAATATAATCTTTAAAAAATAAAATAAAAAATAAAAAAATAAAGTACACAGACTTATAGTTCAAAAGAAGTATAATCTTTGACACTCTGAGTCCACAGGAGAAATAACTGAAGTAGTAAAGAAAGGTTTGAAGACAGTAGTGATTAAAAGTGGGCAACACAACAATGAAAGGATATGAGGATACAGTGAATGAAGGATATAATCTGGATTAATGAATAGAAAGAACTGTAACAGTAATCTTAGAAGAGGGCTACAGAAGGGGCGCCTGGGTGGCTCAGTCGTTAAGCATCTGCCTTTGGCTCAGGGCGTGATCCCAGAGTTCTGGGATCGAGCCCCACATCAGGCTCCTCCGCTGGGAGCCTGCTTCTTCCTCTCCCACTCCCCCTGCTGTGTTCCCTCTCTCGCTGGCTGTCTCTCTGTCAAATAAATACATAAAATCTTTAAAAAGAAGGGGGCTATAGAAAACTGATAACATGAATAAGAACAGAATGTTAAGAAGGAGATTAAACAGGAAGAAGGGCCACTTTTGTGAGGCTATAATGAACTTCTAAAAACCATTTCTAGTAGATAGCATGGAGCTACTACAGATCAGTTAGCACAGAGTAATATGATGAAAATGTCATTTAGAAAGTTTACTTTCGGGTGCCTGGGTAGCTCAAGTCAGTTGAGCATCCAATCCAACTCTTGGTTTCAGCTCAGGTCATGATCTCAGGGTCATGAGATGGAGCCCCACGTTGGGCTCCGTGGTATCATGGAATCTGCTTGAGTATTCTCTCTCTCCCTCTCCCTCTCCTCACTTGTGCACACATGCAAGCACACACTCTCTCTCTCAAAAAATAAATAAAATCTTTTTTAAAAAAAGTTTAATCTGGAGGCCTTCTTAGCGTGGAATAAAAAGTATATCAAGTGTAAAAATAGGCAGCAATTGCAATGTGTACAGCTAAGCTGATGAGGACCTGGACTAGGGTGGTTATGATACCTACAAAAAAGAATGCGTATATACAAGCAGATATTCTAAGGTCCTGAAAGATGAAATGGAACTTAGAAACCTAAATATGAGTAGGGAAAAAGTGAGAAGGATGGAGAAGTCATTTGATTATTTAACAGGTATCCTACAGAGTCTTTTCTATGTGCCAGTAAAATACCCTAGAAGATTATAAAACCATTAACATAAGAGAAAGGTGATCTAGTGACAAGAAGTGAAAAGCTGACAAGCTGAGTAGGGTGGGAAATAAGCTGGGATCAATTTTACCATGGTCCAGTGGACATTTAAAAAAAAAATTACCTACAGATAGGGGGTTGGGCAAAGTGGATGAAGGGAAGGAGAAGATACAGGCCTCCAGTTATGGAATGAGTAAGTCACAGGAACAATGAGCAGAGCATAAATAATACAGTCAATGATACTGTAATAGCAATGTGATGGGACAGATGGTACCTTTACTTGTGGTGAACTTAGCATAATATACCAACCCGCCCAATCACTAAGTGGTACACCTGAAACTAACGTAACACTGTGTGTCAACTCTACTCAAAAAACCCCAAAAAACCCCCTCAAAAAAAACCCCAACCAAATCACCTGATCAGAGATATCTGATAACCAAGCTACAAAATACTAAGTAGGTCATTATTAATACAATACAGATATAGGCCAAAGTCATCTATAGCATTATTAATCAATGTGGACCACGGGAGCCTTAAGAAATGCAAATCCTCAGACCCCACTAAATTACAATGTGCTTAATAAAATTCCCAAGTAATTCATATGCATATTAATGTTTGAAAGCACTGACCTATAGGATAACCTTCCAGATCTAGGAGCCTAGGATTACTTTCTGGTTTAAATCTAGGCTTATTCCATAAGATTACACTGTCATTAATAACAAAAGAAAATGAAGTATTCACAGTATGGTATTATAAATTAAAACCTTCTCTTTGCCATAATTTCTTAATTCTCAGAGGGTGAAAATAACTAACTCACAGGAAGTTGTGAGAACAAAACTGGGCAATGTATATAAGCAACCAAACACATAACCCAGGAAATAGCAGGCACTCAATTAATGTAAGCAGCTCCCACATTCCTTTCTCCCTTAAAAAAAAAAAAAAAAAAAAAAAATTTAAAGGAAGAAAGCAGGAGGAACATACCTGTCTGGCATTCTTTGTTTTGGGTATGTGGTTTGCAAGAGGTGGCTTTAGTCTGTGTGATGGGTTTGCACAATAAAGCTTTGTTCTTCAAAAGTCTTGGGGGCTGGGAAGGTGGCAGTTTCAGGGCATCTGTTTGTGTACTTGCCTAGTAAAACAAAAATAAAAAACCAATGAGGTTTTCAAAAGCTTATTATTAATTACAAGAAATATTATAATTTCAAAAGAAATACTATATTGGAATTACATGGAAGACAGAGAACTTACTAAATATGCAAGAAATACAATATTCCTGAAATAGCAATAGTGATAAAATAGTCTGATAACTATATATTGACTCTGAATGTATCTAATTAACAGTTCTATTTACCAAGAAAAATGCTATTTCTATTGTAAGAAACTGTTGGCCAATAACAGTGTTGGCTATGTTTAAAATGAGAACTGTTACTTCCTGAGTTGAGTCTTAGAAGACTTTATTTCCAGATAACCAGAAATAACAGAATCACTTATGCTCACTTAAGTAAATTGAAAAAAAAAAAAAAGTTATGAAAGTTATCTCAGAGACCAGAAAATACTTTAGAAATGCCACTGTTCTAATCATAAGTTTTTCTCATATTTATTTTCTTCTTTTAAGAGAGAAAAAAATATTGAGTGAAAAAACAAGAATGCTTATTTAAAGGGGCGCCTGGGTGGCACAGCGGTTAAGCGTCTGCCTTAGGCTCAGGGCGTGATCCTAGCGTTGTGGGTTCTAGCCCCACATCGGGCTCCTCCACTATGAGCCTGCTTCTTCCTCTCCCACTCCCTCTGCTTGTGTTCCCTCTCTCTCTGGCTGTCTCTATCTCTGTCAAATAAATAAATAAAATCTTTAAAAAAAAAAAATGCTTATTTAAGGATAATTTGCACTGGGTGGAAAACAACTCCATTTTATAAATATTTCATTTACAATCTGAGTACATTAGAAACACCCCAAATACCTTCTATGCCTAAATTCTATAAAATTTAATTCTCTAAAACTAAAGTAAAAAAAACTAAACCAAACAAAAACAGCCTTCAGTAACTACACAGATAACAAGCATTCAAAGATATCCAAGTACATAAAAGGCCTAATTAAATAACCAGAATATCTTTGTTCTCAAAGATTCAATGAGCTTATAAAATTTATTTTATATAATAAAGAATAAAGCAGGAAAAATTAGCACAGACATATTGATATGGATAAAATTGGAAAATAAATACAGTGGCAATACCAGTTAGCAGAATCAAACTTACATCACCAATGATTTTTGCTGTTACTGTTGGAACTGCACCTGATATAAATAAAAATAAATATTTAGGATCTTACACAATTATTTAAACAGTAGCATTTAAACCTGATGGTGGAATGATAGACACAAAATCTCAAATAAAAACATGTATTATCTTAATTCACAGGAAGACTAGCATGTCAAGTGTGACATGAAAAAAAGAGATCTGGAAATGATATAAATATTGTTTAATGTCCAGCAGCTCACAGGGAGCCACCACTCATAATGTAAGTGTGTCAAACATACAAAAATGATCACTGATGGAGAAAACGATACAGACCAACTGTATTCAACTTCAAAAGGCTGGATGAATGCTTTCAAATCAGACATACCTGGTAAGACACTGTTAGAATTCACTGTGGGCTGAGCAGCAGGAGCACTGGCTAATGAGACTACATTAGCTATAACTGGAGTTGAATCCTTTCTTAGAGATGGGGGCCCTGATGAAGCAGCTGGCACCAGGGAAATACTTGCTAATAAACAAAAATTTAAAAAACCTTGTAATTTATATGCACAAAGAAACCAACATCTCAAGGAGGTTAAACAATGCTTTTAGTAAGGTTAAATTCTCTTAGAGCGAAGAATCACTTTAGGATTATAACTGGGCTTTTTTCTGTTTTTTTAATTAGTGAAACTTAAAAGTATTCCATGTACTTTCTCTTGCATAACTATGCTTGTGGTATATTTAAAAGGCCATGTAATTTAGATTCTATGTCTTCCGCTTTAATCTCAAATCCTTTTTTAAGGAAGTCAAGGTGTATATACCCATTACAAACATTAACTGACATTCTTTCCCATAGTTCTTATAGAGTTTATTTAATTAAGTATGCTCAGAGAAAACACAATGAATGCCATTTTTGCAAAGCTTTAAGCCAAGATATTAAACAAAAAAGGGATTTAAATGTTAATGTCACTTGAACAGAATGAAATTTGCGAATTTGCATTTCATGAAATTATTAACAACTGTTCGAAGTTCCCAATCTCTAGAACAGTAGTTGGTCCCTGACAATGATCAAAGACTATAAAGTTTAATTTTACCTGCATTGTTTTGTGAAGGTGGGTCACACATACTCTGCTGATTACAGAACATTAAGATACAAAGCAGGTTACAGAAATGTTTCATCTCTCCTCGCCATTTCAAGGACTCGCTGAGTTTACCCTGTCGCTTACAGCCATCACATTTGGCCATCTAAAAATGAAATAAGACGGTAAAAGAGTAAAAAATTATCTGTGGCCTGACAGAATGAAAGTGGTACACAAATGACAAGTGAGGAAACTAACTTAGAATCTAGAACACAAAAAAGAAGGTTAACTACCCTAAAATGGTAAATATTTATCATTTTATATTTATATTAAACATTAAAAGTCATATTATAAAGATGCCAATAAAGAGTAATTTAAAAACATAGTGAAATGAAAATAAGACCTATATTCTTCAAAAACTTTAAAAGACAAATTCATTTTAGTTAAATAATAAATTGATAAAATGCTAATTTTAAATACTTTAGTATCTTAAGATTGATAGATCTTCTATAAGGAAATTAAAAACAAAAACAATGTAACTTCAGTGACATTAAAGTCATCTTAAATCTTATATTAATACTGCAAGAAGACATAATACATTTATTTTTTTAATGTAATACATTTAATACTTATAAGTTTTAAATCATTAAATTGCCCTTCATACTACATTAAAGAATAAAAGGGAGTAATGTAGGCCCTAACTTGAAAAACACCAGGGATGTGGATTGTATTCACCTGATAGAACAGAACTGTATATTTGGACATGCATTCTTCACAACAGAACTCTTCTACTTTCCCCCCCAAATTATTCTGTACCAATTTAGGAGATGTCTGTAAACAATAACTGCACATTTTACAGTGATTTCCCCAGCGTTTTGCCAAGTCGTGTTTATAAAGCAATTTGCAACCTAAAAACAGGAAAGATAAAATTAACACGAGAAAAAAATATTAAGTATCTACATCTTTAAACTTAAATGCCCTTTGACAATGTTTTCACACTTGGATCCTTACTAACTAGTACATCAAGGGATCAATTTAAAGGATCTATTCTATGACTTTCTTTTTTTAAACAAAATAAGGACAGAAAATATTACAGTGCATCATATAATAAAAGCCAGTTTTGTTTCATAAAACTTTTATTTTACTTGGGCAGGTGATAACATACTGGGTCACAATGTAAAATGTATTTCCTCTTGTGTGCTGTGGTCAAAGGGTTTGAAAACCACTAGTCTAGGAGGCCAATTGTGTACAGTTTTAGAATAAAACAAAACATTTTCAACATACAAAATAGTCATCTAAATAAAGAATGCAATCTACCTCACATTGATTTGCCTATTCAGAAATGTGTCTGTTTAATAAAACAACAAAAGTATAATCTTAGGATGCTACCGAAATTTAAGAAGTTCTCTTTAGAAGTAAGGTGCAAGAGGGGTGCCTGGGTGGCTCAGTCGGTTCAGTGTCCGACTCCTGGTTTCAGCTCTGGTCATGATCTCAGGGTGCTGGGATGGAGCCCCTCGTCAGGCTACACGCTCAGCAGGGAGTCTGCTTAAGATTTTCTCTCTCTCTCTTCCTCTGCCCCTCCCCCACCTAATAAATAAATTTTTTAAAAAAAGTGCAATAACTGTAAGATCCCTATCAACCTAAGAACATGAAATGTTTTTCGTATCACCACCATCTTCTGTAATACAGCTCAACGATCTTTTCCTTTATTTTGACATCTATATGATATGAAGGACTAGCTCAGAAAAAAAAAGTGAACCAAGTGTAAGCAAAAGATTTTGTTGTTATACACAAAGGATAAAATAGATAACTTTATATAGTAACAGCTTAAATCATCAGTTACTTTTAAAAGGACCAACATGCTCAGTAGGTAAGATGATCTTGCCTTTACCTTCACTACAGAATGACTTGTCAGCACCTGAGAATCGCACAGTCTCCTTTACAATTTTCTCAATTTTACAATATTCACACATTGCCATTACATTATTTATTTTCTTATATTCATCAGAACAATTCTTGCCACAGAACTGAAACATTTTACCCTGCAAAGAAATAATCATCAAGTACTAATTAAACATTTGGTTTATCTTTTGGAAATCCTTATTCCCTCTTACTTTCAAAACAAGTATGTAATTTTGAGAGATGAAAAACCAGAAATGATTTTATAAATAGACCATTTTATACTCAAACCCTTTATCAGGATCCTATACTTTACCTTATAGTCAAGAAGTTCTGGTTTTGTGGCAAAAAGGCGGTTACAGTGCTGACACTTGAGTTTCACAACACTTCGTGTGAACCCAACATGCTGGGATTGGGCAGCGAGTCGCTGGAGACCAGCTGCAGCAGAGCTACTGATGGAGGTGGGAGAAACGGCCGAGGTGCTCCCCCCTCCTGATGACACCGTTGAACCTGTGGGGATGCTTACAATTACTTGGCCCTGAGACAAGGGCACTACTGAAGAATTCATTCCTGTTGGTTTGTTGAACAAATTCTGAAAAATGACACAAACAAGATGATCAATGTAATCATTTGTTCAAACAAATAAGCACCGAGTGACTAAGTTTGACAAGCACAGTTCGAGGTACATAAGATACACCTGTGAACAAGCAAAACTCCCTACCTTTGAGCAGCTTATAACTGAATAGGCAGACTGTCACTTATATCCAAAAACTAAAATAATTTAACTAATAATATCTTTTTAATTTTTTAAACTTTTTTTAAAAAAGTAATCTGCAACGTGGGGCTCGAACTCATGATCGCAAGATCAAGAGTGGTTTGCCCTATTGACTGAGCCAGCAGGGCCCCAAACTAATAATCTCCTTTAAAAATAATTTCCTCCCAATAGACAATCTGGGTAATAACAATTCCACTTGAAAGTTACAGGAGGCACTTAAATGACAATCCTCCAAATGTGGCCAAAGTCAAAGAATCCACGTTTAACAGGACTGAGATAGAAGTGTAGGCAATCAGGGCAGGAGCAAACACCTACCAAGTTTATATACTACTTAGTAGGCGCCTCACTGACTGCAGAAGAGGAAGATTTCTGAAGCCATACCTGGAACGCGACAACACAGCTGTAGCTGCAGAAGTTGCGGATACTTCCATCTGACATGGCGAGGTGATACTGAGGGATTGCTGAGGTTTTACAACTGTTACACTGCACTTGTACACCTTAGCGAATCAGAATAAAAACTAATGAGTAATATATGCAAATGTACACAATGTTTCAGAAAATAAATAAGTATTATCCAATATATGAAAATTCAAGGGCCAGGTCAAGTTGCAGGAACTGAAACTAAATCATGTCACATACAGACAAAAACTAACTTAACATTAATTATATTTCTTTTAATTTAAAGTTGGCACAGTCTACCCTGAAACTACAAAGTGAATGAATATTAAAATAAATCAGGTGTGGATAAAAAGATACATGAAAGAAGCCATATGAAATTCTTTTGGAAAAGGGGAATATATAATAGGCAAGCAAATAAATAAACATTACTTAAGCAATCAAGGGAAGAGCTGATATTTTACAACACAGATCTGAAATATTTTAAATTTGCCTTAAAAATCAATTAAATTTGAACAAAAATTTGTACTATACAAAAAAGCAATAACCATAACTTTTGTCAACTATTATATAGTTTATGAAACCAGTATTACCTGCAGAAGTAACCATTTTAACTCTGTAAGCAGATAAGCAATTAACAGAACAGAAAAGCTCTGTCTTTCCCAAGCTATTGGTATTTTCAATCATTTCTGCTGAGGATCTCAATGATTTGCAAAGCGCACATGGTGTAATTTTGGCTGATTTCTATTAAGAGAATAAAATAACATTCATTTTTACCAAATTATAAGTAAAAGCATAATTCTTTGAAATGTTTATACTTAACACTGTTGAAATATTTTAAATTAGTGGCTTTCAAACTTTTATGATTACAATCCTCAGTAAGAAATAAATTTTACAAATTAATCCAGTACATACTTCTGAAGTTCTGTTTGTGTATTATACATATATGTACACAAAAAAGTTTCACAAAACAATATAAATCATGCTAACATGTGATGCATGTTTATATGCTCCATTCTATTTTATTTCATTAAAAAATAATGCTGACCACAACTAGAAAATTAACTTGGGGATCTATTAATTGATTGTAACTATAGTTTTAAAAATGGAATTTAAAAAAATTACACAATAGGGAATTCATGCTCTTACACTATGCTAAAAATCAGAAGACCCCGCCCCACAAAAGGTGCTATTTATGGCAATAAAATGTGAACTCAAGAGAAAAAACTTATTAGAAAATTCACTATCAAATATTCTACCAGTAGTAACAACAAAGCACACAAAGCAATAAGCAAGTAAGCAATAAAGTGGGAGCAAAGTGGATATCACAAGTGTCTAAATATAAGCAATCAATGAGTCTGTTATCTTAAGTTCCCACTAAATTAGGGATTCAGCAGCAATTAATGCTAAATACTACTAACATATCACACATTCAGGATAACTTATGAAGTATAACCAGTATCCATTATCTCTCTGAAGTTTTTGCTGATAGTTTCATCTTGTCCTATCAAGTAGAACTATCATGTTTCCTCTGTGCCGTGCTGCACCATAATACTTCCATCATACCATCTCTACTCAGTTATAGGTCTACCTCCCCTAAGAGACAGCCCCTCAAAGCAGGAATCACATCTAATGTTTGTTTGATGAATTATATATGAGGAAGGAAAGAAAGCAGCAGATATGACCATCTTCAATACGCCAGGTTCTATACTAGGTGTTTTCTCATTTTTACTTCACATAATCCTAACAACATCTCAGTAACAGTAGCAGTATAATATCCATTCACAGATAAGAAAAGGGACCCAAGGAGTTTAACTGCTTTCCCCATGATAAAATTCTATTTGAACAGAGAATCAAGGAATCAAACCGAGATCTGCTTACTTTTAAATTCACGTTCTTTCTCTAGACCACAGTACATATTATGTGAGAAATTTAATAGATATTGGCTAAATTTAAAATGACTACTTTAAAATTAAGATGATTCAACCTATTTCTCCTTCTCTTGTGGAATATGAACCATCTTTCAATGGACTGAATCCAAGTAACTTTTAGTACTTGAAACAATATCAAGAAAATAGTCTTTTGGACAAGGATAAGCTCATGAAGATACTGGCTTTTCACCCCCTGTGAAAGCAAAACCAAGGTGTTTCTAGAGGAAGGAATAAATAGTAAAGCTAAGCCCCTTTAATGCGCTTCATAATAACAATAAATAAATGGAAACACTGTATAACACTGAAAATTCCAAAATCACTGCAAGTATTAAAAATAATTTAAAAGAAATTTCTCAAATGACATTACATTCATGAATCTAGTTAGACTGTATAAAAATTTACTATTCTAAGGAAAAGAATGATCAGCTAATGCACTGAAACAGGAAGGCACTGTAAAATTAAAAATATAAAAGGATCTTACCATTCCTTTGGATTTATGAATTTTAAAATCTAATTTGTGATCAAAATTTACTAACAAAACACAAATATAGTAAAAATGAAACTGCCTAACAGACGTTTGTCATACAGCATTCATCCAATTCATCTTCTATAAGCCTCATCAATTCACAAAATAAAATATAACCTACATTTATTTTTTCCTATTTCATGAAGAAAAGGAGAAACTTTTTAAAATAATTACTCGTAAGATTTTTATTTTCTGAATTGCAATTTCAACTATATGGATTTGATGGCAAAATATGTATGTAACTTGGACCTTACCTTGTCAAATAAGAAAGTATATACTTATATGCAAACCAAAAATATATTTCAAAGAAAGCTATTCACCAAAAAGCTGAGACTGGTTATCTCTGGAAGATGCACTATTTTCTGCTTCATGCATTTTCAAAATACTGTTCAAAAACATGAATCATATTTGAAATACAAATGCCATGCCCTAAAAGCATGTATTTCAAAGGCACGAAGAGAAAAATATGCTATTTATAAAACTCTGTGTTTTTCAATACACATTCATTTGACAAGTACTATTTATATGTAAAAATATTAATTAAGCTAATAACAACATCTTAGTATTTTTTGTGACAACATGGTCATAAGTAAGTTCTACCACAACAAACAGATCCTCCTAAAAGGAACAAAGATATTGGGGTTAAATACAGTCATGTACCTGCTTATATGCTGTGACACACGCTGAGCTACAAAACTTCTTAGACTGGCCCTCTATCTGAAGCATGTGGCACTGCCCAGAGCCACTGTAACAGTAGCCCCCACAGTTCTCACAACAGTTCATGGTGAGGTTGTTGGCAGAGCGAAACTTCGAGAAGCAGGCATCACTGCAAAGTTTATGCACCACATTCTGGTAATTAACTTCATGTCGAATCTAGGAATTAAAAAACAACACACCAACAACAAGCAAGAGACCATTAAAAGCTGTTCTTTAATCACAAACATTAGATCTTCCTGGACCCCCCCACTCCCTGCCCAAAAGTAGTATGACTTACAACAGCATTCTTCTGACACATGCTGCATTTGGTTGAAATGCTATTCGTATTTATGGTGACAACAGGTTTCCTTTTCAGTTCGTATGTTGACAGACATGACTGACTGCAAAAATCTTTACTAGTGGTGCTATTTTCAAACTGGGCACTGATCACATCCTTTGGATTTAAAATATCTCTAAAAATGATAACAAAAATAAAATAAGCCAAGGTATCATTTGTATTTTTCCTTTTTGTCAGTTAAAATAAATAAAACAGGGGCATCTGGGTGGCTCAGTAGGTTAAGTGTCTGCCTTTGGCTCAGGTCATGGTCCCAGGGTCCTGGGATCGAGCCCCGCATCCGGCTCCCTGCTCAGCAGAGAGCCTGCTTCTCCCTCTCCTTCCCGCTCACGCTCTCTCTCGCTCTCTCTCTCTCTCAAACCTTTAAAATAAATAAATAAATAAATAAATAAATAAATAAATAAATAAATAAATCAGAGGGAATTATATGCATGTATGGAAAAGGCACTGATATCTCCTGGGATTTCCTGGGTAAACTGATAAATTGCTCTGGTCCTTAAGTTATGTTCTATAAACAGAACTAAGAAATGGCTTACTTCATAGAACTGTTGCAAGGATTAGTATACTGTGCTTCAAAACTAAAAGGTATACATCAGTTTTTATTCATTATTTCTAGTAGGTAGAATTATAAGAGATGTTAATTTTCTTCTTTAGGTTCTTTTATATTTTCAAAATATTCTTTAAAAATAATATAACACTTGAAAAATTTTAAAAACACCACCTTTTAAACGTAAAAAAACAGGGACATCTGGCTGGTTCACTTGGTGGAGCATGTGACTGTTGATCTTGGGGTTCTGAGAGCGAGCCCCATGTTGGGTGTAGAAATTACTTAAAAGTAAAATCTCTAATAAATAAATAAATAAATACATTTCAAGCTACACAGTGTATATTCAAGCATGGTTATATAAAATTAAGTACTTCTATTTTTTAAATAATTTAATTTATAAGCTTAGTAGCAAAGGGAATGAAGATTAAAACACTTCAAGGGGCACCTGGGTGGCTCAGTCATTAAGTATCTGCCTTCGGCTTCGGTCATGGTCCCAGGGTCCTGGGATCGAGTCCCACATCAGTCTCCCTGCTCGGTGGAGAGCCTGCTTCTCCCTCTCCCTCGGCTGCTCCCCCTGCTTGTGCTCTCTCTCTTGCTCTTTCTTTGTGAAATAAATAAATAAAATCTTTAAAAAATAAAACACTTCTAAGGCCCCCTACCACTCCACACTTTATCCTGCCCCCAAACCAGTGTTCCCACATAGCATTTTATTAAATAGTTTAAGTATAAACGATTTTAAAAGCCAACGGAAGGGGCTCCTGCGTGGCTCGGTCAGTTAAGCGACCAACTCTTGATTTCAGCTCAGGTAATAATCTCAGGGTCAGGAGATCGAGCCCTGAGTTGAGCCCTGGGCTGAGCATGGAGCCTGCTTGAGATTCTCACTCCCCCTCTCCCTCTGCCACTCCCTGGCTCATGCTCACACTTACTCTCTCTCTTAAAAAAAAAAGTCAATGGGAAAAAAACTCCTTGATGGAAATTTTCTAAATGATGTCTCTCTCCCATGAGTATACTACACCCACATAATAGTATATAAACCATTATAACTCATTCTTGCATCTTAAACAGATTATACTAATAAAGTAAGTTTTAGAAAAGATTCTAAGTATCTCTGCTTCAATAAAAGATAATAGTAAACGTAATGGGAATCATCACAAGGAACAGCTCATATGCTGTTAATACATAACTCCACACCTCATCGTCTACACTCTAGTACAGAGTGCTCTAGGTTCTTCTACTTTCTACATTTGCTTTTGCCTTCACAGTTATTTTTTAATTAGAGTTTTTTTTTAACATTTTATTTATTTGATAGAGAGAGAGAAAGAACATGGGGGGGCAGAGGGAGAGGGAGAAGCAGGCTCCCCACTGAGCAGGGATCCCGACATGAAGCTCGATTCCAGGACCCTCGGATCACAACCTGAGCCGAAGGCAGGCGCTTACCGACTGAGCCACCCAGGCGCCCCTAGGTTTTAATGTATTTCATTTATAGAGGTATTTATTGAGCACTTATATTGAGCCAGGCACTATCTACACCCTGTGTCACAATATGCTACAAGCACGCACTCAAGGAGCTCACAGTATATTGGGACAAAAAGACAAATGACATATAAAATCCCGTAACAGAAGCATCCTTAAAATATAAAAGTGAAATAATTATGAAAAACCATAACGTACAATAGAAACAGAAATGAAGAAACAATTATTTCAGACAATATGTGACATGAAAGGCTACCCAAAAGGTGACATTTTAGCTGTATCTTAAACAAGAGCTTTCTAGAAGGTTAAGGAGATAAGAGTTGGAGAGCAGCATGGATCAAGGCAAGGAAGAATAAATGTAGGTATATTTGTCACTCCCCTCAGTATGCCTAGCATCCAACTACATTACATCTTATTGTAGATTATATGATTCCAAATAGTAAAAATTCAGAAATGATAGACAATCCTGAAATCGTTACTTGAGTATCATTATATCAAGTAATCTGATCTAACAGCATTAAAAAAATTATCCTCCAAATTACTTTTTTTTTTTAAAGATTTTATTTATTTATTTATTTGACAGAGATAGAGACAGCCAGCGAGAGAGGGAACACAAGCAGGGGGAGTGGGAGAGGAAGAAGCAGGCTCATAGCGGAGGAGCCAGAATGCCGGGATCACGCCCTGAGCTGAAGGCAGACGCTCAACGACTGCACCACCCAGGTACCCCCCAAATTACCTCTTTTATGGAGGATTTGAAACAGATTTTTTTTTTAAGATTTTATTTATTTATTTGACAGAGACAGCCAGCTAGAGAGGGAACACAAGCAGGGGGAGTGGGAGAGGAAGAAACAGGCTCCTAGTGGAGGAGCCTGACGTGGGCTTGATCCCAGAATGCTGGGATCACGCCCTGAGCCGAAGGCAGACGCTTAACGACTGCACCACCCAGGCGCCCCGATATAGATTTTTAAAAACAGTGTTAGGTCCTTATTACTAAGGAAACCTGAAAATTAAATGATGATTAGCCAAAATACACTCAGAGTTTAGATTAAATTCAAGATGCTAAGAGATATGGTTAATAAGAGATTAAGAAAAAATAAAACTGTTACTTCAAATAGCTAATGAGTTTCTTTTAACCTAAGTGCTGCTGCTATATTTCTACTGGTCTATAAAAATAGCAGTGGCTATCAGGAAGGAAAACTTTTCTATCTCCACCCATTCAAATTAAACTGAAATCCTTCTTGGGATCCTTCAAGGGATTAATTTACAAATTAAACCTGTTTCACTACATGGACTCCGTGGGGGCCTGGGGATGGAGATTAGCAAAATTAACCAGCTATGTGACACTGAGGAAATCTTTTAACTTCTTTGAAACCAATTTCCTTGTATTTAAGGTATGATCCAATTGAACAATTTTATAGTCAGATAAACCAGACTATCCCAAACTGCTGTAATGGCTGTGTAAATAAAAGGAAAACAGGGGCACCTGGGTGGCTCAGTTAGGCAACTGATGATTTTTTTTAAAAGATTTTTATTTATTTATTTATTTATTTGTCAGAGAAAGAGAGAGAGCGCACAAGCAGGAGGAGCGGCAGCAGAGGCAGAAGCAGGCTCGCTGCTGAGCAAGGAGCCGGATGCGGGACTTGATCCCAAGACCCTGGGATCACAACCTGAGATGAAGGCAGACACTTAACCAACTGAGCCACCCAGGTGCCCCTAAGCATCCAATTCTTGATCTCAGCTCAGGTCTCTATCTCAGGGTCCTGAGTTCAAGCCCACGTTGAGGGGGAGGGAAGAGGAAAAAAAGGGAAGGAAAGGTAAAGTGGTAAAAAGGAGATGAAAGAGTTCAGGAAGTAAAACAGAATGCAAGGAAAATCAAGACTGATCGGGGTTGAGGGCTGACCAACAACAAAAAAGATATCCTATAAAATGAGAAGGGGAGAAAAATCAGAAAGCAAATGGGGAAAAAAAGGCAGAGGTGACAGGCAGGTAAGGACTACCTGATAGAGAACAGTAAGAGGCAAATGGAATAGAACAATGGGTAAAAAAGGATAATAGATAAGTGAATGAATGAAGAGGTAGGACAGTTAGAGAGTCAAGGAATGACAGGCTGAAAACATGGAAGATTTATGGATAAGACCAAAAATAACAAAAGACAAATGTAATCTTAAAGAATAACTGAACTACACAGGATCAAGATGGGTAAGATATGACATGAAGGTGAAAATGAACTATCTCTAGATAACGCTAGGCAAACCAAAGAGATATAATAAATTTAGATGAAAATAATAATATGTACGGACAAGAATTTAAAAACACAGAAAGAGGGCGCACATTTAAAAACTTCTGTGAGTTTTCTACGGCCATTTTAAAATTCATTGATCTATCTCTGAAAATATATGACTATTATTACGAAAGAAGAAATAAAACTGTAATTTTAGAAAGTGCCAATCACTCAAGTAGAAATAAAGAAGCATAAGAGGAAGTTATTATATGAAATTATCTCACGGCAAAACAGAAAAAAAAACCCTATAAAAAGTATAATTTTCAAGTTGATTTAATCTTAGAATCTGATGAGTATATGAGAATATAGAAATTAAGTACATGCTTCTAAAAGTATGTTTTATAATTCAAACAGTATAAATAAAGAAGCCTATTTTCACTAAATCAAACATGAAACATAAAAGGAAGCCACATAACTAACTTCCAGAAAGACTTCTAACCACATTCAAATTTCTTTCAAGTCTCTAAAATGTCTTTTCCAACTAAACCAGAAGAGGGAGCATCTTCCCCTTTCTAGACAGAAAGAGAAGGACCCTTGTGAGGAACTATAAATTCAAATATCTAAACTAATAAATTATGGTTTGAATAGCTTAATGAGAGGCCAAAGTGTTTCAGAATAAGAGCATTATTCATCTTTCTCTGACTTATTTAAGCAGTTTCTAACAATCACCTTACCAAATCAGCCAAAATGAAATCGTATTCTTCAAATATATCAGGACGACCTTATCAAAGTCTAAGATCATATTCTTTTGATATTAAACACTAAAATGGAACCTCTGAGGTAGTTCAGAGATACTGAGTAGATTTTTAAAAATATACACTGGAGTCCTTTTAAAGATAAGAAAAGTATTAAATGAATTCCAATTAGATAACAAGATACATAACTTTAAATATTTGTGGATTTAAGTATTACCTATAAAATATTGTGGTATTACATGATGGTATAGTTTTTGTTTTATAAAGCATCTCAACCAACAAGGATGGAAAGGCTTATTTCAAAAACATCTCAATAAATAAAAGGTACATCATTTGCAGTTAAAATAAGCTGAGCAACTAGTATTCAGAAAAACTGAGAGGGGTGCCTAGGTGGATCAGTCAGTTGAGCGTCCAACTCTTGATTTTGGCTCAGGAGAGCAAGCCCCTCAACAGCAGGCTCCACGCTCAGTGGGAAGTCGGCTTGAGATTCTCTCTCTTCCTCTCCCTCTTCCCCCCGCCCCAAATAAATAAATCTTTAAAAAAAGGAAAAACTGAGAGGAGCAAGATGCTGTCGGAATTCCCAATAAACATGGAAATGTAGAAAATTAAACAACACACAGATAAGAACAAAGTACTTTAAAAGGAAACAAACAAGATAATTTAGAATTCTGCTATACTTTGAGCAACTTGAACAAGTTTTCTTGGTGGGAGGAGGCGGTGGGCGGGCAGGTGGAACTGTATATCCAGTGAGGCACAGCGTGGAGCAGAAAAGCTGAGTAGACCCTTTCCTCTGATAAGCAGTTTGCCCCTTCTGCAGGATTTTTTTACAACCAGAACAGGAAACTCGGACAGCTGTGGCTGGAACTGAAGGAAGCATTTTATTCATGCCAGATGACGCCAGTGAAGGCTGAAAGCCAGTAGTCAACTGAGGAGCTTAAAAAAAAAAAATTTTTAAAGAAAAAATGTTTTACTTTTTGTCATGAATTTTAAGTACATATATCCTTTCTCTTCTAGAACCAGTGTTGAAACCCAAAACTAATTACGCAATATATAATTAAACCCATTCTAAATGGGCAGAGAACTGCCTAGTTTACTAATACAAGTAGATACTTCCTCTCATCATACTGTCAGAATAAATAAACATGATGCATTTACTCAGTTCTGTTTCTTACCAAGAGGACTGCCACTGACTGAAAAGACGGCACTAATTTTCAATTCCCCTTCTTGAGTTTTTTGCTGTTGGCCATGACTATACTCCTTTAAAAAAGAAAATAAGTAAATAAATTCTTAGAGAAAAAAATAAATACAATGTATCTAAAGAAATCCAGACATTCAACACATTTTCATTTGGCTACACAGGGGGGAGAAAATGTTCATACTACCTTACCATTAGTAAGAAATAACAGCAAGCGAACTATAATTTCAATAAGGGTATAACAGGTTTGCAGATGCTGAGAAAGTAAGAGGTAAAAAATGAAAGTAGTACCCAATTAGCCTGTAGTACTACCAGATACTTAAATTATTTTTGAAAATTCTTACTATTACAGTATTTTAAGTTGCTATTTATCTATTATAAAAGTAATACACATTACACAAAATTTAGACAAGTAGAAATAAGGAAAAAATTCTACTTGTATTTTCATCACACCAAAACAATCATTGTTATTCTTTTGGTATATCTCTTTCCAGCCTTTTCCCCTCCTCTATTCAGAGGCTTTATTTTTCTACATAGTTGTAATTAAACTGAATGTATCATTCTAATAAAATGATCTCTTGTCACTTGAGTCAACTGAACATTTGCCTATTATTACATTGGTGTTTTTTAAGCTGGATTCCAAGAATCCCTGAGGTCTACAGATGCATTGTAGGGAGTCTGAGAATTCTAAGAATATTTTTAAAAACTGTGTATTTATTTCAATGACTTTTTTGGTAAATGTAAACATATTTTTCGTCATGAATAACCACATATAAGTTATACTACAAGTTCTCAGTGCTGTTATTTGCTTTTATAATTACATTATTTCACTATGAAATCTCTAAGTGGCAGGTTTAACTTTTACTTTCATTCACCGCTTATCACACTGAAACCTGCAAAAGCCCAGCAGACCTCTTATTCTTGGAATTCTCAGACAACTCCAACATAACCCCCCTTTTTTGTGGTAAGAGATATCTGGTACATTACTCACATTTCAGAAATACTGATAGATATATTATTTAATAGACATAGCAGATTACACAGGGATGGGACTGGGATGAAGTGTGTGAGGAACTTGCCTCAGGAACAAAATTAAGATACCAAAAATCTCAGTAATCAAGATAAACAATATTTTAATGCAATATTTTTTTAAATGTACAATCCAGGATGAACAAAATAAGAAAACTTATATAAATAAAGACAGCATCAGCATTACTGATTCTTCCTTGGCATCAGTCTCCAGTGTCCTGCATGACACTGAGAATATATAACCATAACCCAATGTCAGTCCACTTGTTTCCCAACATTTCGTATAATCAGAAATACCATGATGAACATCGCTATGAATACTCATACTCTCATACTTAGTATTATGTTCTAAAGAAAAGATCCTTAAAGTGAAATTATTAGGTAAAAAGGGACACAGTCAATGTTCCTGATACACAATGACAGTTTAAAAAAAAAAAACAACTTCTAATTAGATTTATTCTAGCAATTTGTGTAAAAAGCCATTTAAGTCTTTCCCCACTGTTGTCTCAATCTCAATCTGCAATTCTTTTTATAATATCCACTTACAAAAAAGCAATATAATGTACCAATATTAACCTTGTGTAGCAGGTTATCAACATTTTTTCAATATTTACTTTTACAATTTTTTATGTACTGCAGCTTCATTTCTATGCCAAAAATCTAGTTTTTACCTTTGTTACTCCTTTGATTTCTTATAAAGTTGTACCTCCACAATAAAATACTAAGAAAATGGCTTAACTGTTTTTAATATAGTCCTTTAATCCAGAGGTCAACAAACTTTATATGCAAAGGGCCAGATAACTAAATTTTTTTTTTTTTAAATAACTAAATATTTTCAACTTCAGAGGCCATACTACCACAACTACTCAGCTCTGCCCTGGTAGAGCAAAAGTACCCACAAATAACATGTAAATGAATGAATGAGGCAATGATGCAATAAAACTTTATTTATAAGAACAGTATGCAGAAAAACAAACACAAAACAGAAACACAGAAAGCAGGCTGGATTTGGCGTGCTGCTAATTTGCCAACCCCTAATTTAATCCACCTGGGATTTATTTACTTTGATGTTTAAAGGGCATTTTTTTCCTTTCTCTGAATAACTACTGAATTCCTTCTATTCACTGTTTACATACCAAACTGTTTTTAATATGTCTCTTGTGGCAATCTATTCTGTATTGTTATCAGCCTAATTTTTTTCTTTTAAGTAAACTCTACCCAACATGGGGCTCAAACTCATGACCCCAAGATCAAGGGCACACTCTACCAACTGAGCCGGCCAGGCGCCCCATTATCAGCCTAATTTTATGATATCACACTACCCTAATAAACCTAATTGTGAGTCTGCCACTATCAAATATTTTTTAGAACACATGTGTGATGTTTGTGTGTGTACATGCCTATTTAATCTTCTTCAAAACACGAGAACCTACTGATATTTTCATCAGAATTGTATAGAAACTCTATCTTAAGAATCACTAATACCTTACATTTTTAAAAAGCCTCTCCATTCTATCAAATTCTTTTATCTGACATGAGTACTTTTAAAGTTGCTTTGCCAAAGGGAATATTATATATTTTCATATTATCTGAGAAACAATGATTTACAGAAACACTGTTGTCTTTTATATAACTAAAATTCAATTAACTACTTCACTAAACTTTCATGAATTCTATTAATTCTCTAATAAAGATCCTTACTAGCAAACGATGATAATTTTGTCTCCCCTCTTCCACTACTTCTTCTAATTTCTTTAACATGCACTAGGTCAAAAATCCAACAAGAGTTAAATAATAATGCTGACATCGGTAATTTGTGTTCTATTAGTAATTATTAACAGGTTTCCATCATTTTACTCTTAAATTTAATGACTGTTACCAATCTGAAGTAGATATTTCCTCACCATGATCAAGAGAGTATCTATTATAAGAAATGCATAGTAAATTACATGAGATGTCTTTTTGCATCTATATATCTATTCATATAGTCTTACTTGACTAGTTGAAGTTATGTATTAAAAGATTTCCTCATATTGACTCATCCTGACATTCTTACATTATATAGTAAATTAAAGCAAATTTCAAGTAAAAAAAAAAATTAATCTCAGAAAACTTCCCCCCAAATCAATACTCATTGGCATACTTTAATGGTCTCCAGTCAGCTTCTTTTCTCACTGTTTATGACAATTATTCCAAACTTCTGATTTTTCCTTAAGCCTCAAGTACATATTACTTCTGTAACATAGTAAAATAAGTACATATCTTAAGTATTCTACTTATACACCCCAGAATGCCTTCAAGGCAGAATCATGTTTATGTCAGTACCCCCCTAATAATGACTAACTTTACAAACATTTAATTATAAACAATGATTAATAACTTGAGAAGTGAAAATCTGATGACTCAAAGACTTTCAGCAGAAAAGCAGGTGTCAAAACAAAACAAAAATCCTTTATCAATAGCTTTACATTCCCTTCACCATAAAGGAAGACCTGTATCAGTACACCAATACAGTATTATAGAAAAGAAGAACCCAGTACCTACAGCCAAGTTAATCTGACATACCTAAAGAAAGCCCCAACATTTAAGTATTGCATTCTACTTTCTCAAACTATATGACTCATTATTGTGACAACTGATTTGATTTTCCATCCTAATCCATTTACTTTAACAAGAGATTAAAATTAGCTCTTTTATTTAGCAAAAAGAAGAAAAAAATCATGACTTTAATGTGGTATTCCCTGAATTTCAAACTTTTAGAACCTATAGAAAAGGGGAAATGAAAAAAATGAGGTCTCTGGTTCTTTAAAGTTTCTATTTTAAAACCTTCTCCAGGCATTTTTAAAAAAGAAACAACTTTTATTTACATAAAGATTGTCAGACTGATAATAATAAGACCTTGATTATGGCCCCCTAGTGGCTCCTTCCTGGCCACAGGGCCTTGAGCAACTAACTTAACCTTTATGAACCACAGTTCCCTCATCCACAAATGGAGTTAGTAACACCTATTCTGACCATCTTATGTAAGAAAGATGAAACAGCACAGTACACATAAAAGCACCTATACCTGTAAAAATATTACAGAAAATAAAGTAACATGCAATGGGGATCTGAATAAACAAATGAAACCGGAAGACCAAATGATATTATGCCAATAACAGAGGCAGGAGGATGACAATTGGCGAACCCAGAAAATCATAAATGAAGAAATAATCAAGAACAAATGGGTAGAAGTCTTTAAATATATATGCACACATCTCAGCACTTAAGGTGCTTTCAAAAGTAAAGAAAGTATGGAAAGTAATGAAATTAACACCAAAATGAATTGTATAACAAGGAGAATTAGGAAGTGAGCTGAAAACAAAACTACAAGTTAAGCAAGGAGAAAATCCAAAGGAGTTGTGACAAAGGGGCAATGAGCTAAAGCTACGATCTTATTAAATCATGAGAAAAGGTACCACTAGAAATTGATAGTCAAAAGTAAAGCCTGACCACAACCTATAAACCTATCAGCATTTTATGAGAGTTAGGTTAACAGTACTGTTTTAGAGACTATTAAAATAATACATTGGAACTCCCTTTTCCAGTCTACGGGAAATGAGTAAGAGTGATAAAGCATCAGGCAGTACTGAACAGCAAAAAATACAGATTTCCAATGGTCATCCTAGAGAAATACCTTAAAAGAACAGGACAATGAAGAAGGATGAGGAAGAGGGGAGGGAAAGGGGGAGGGGAAAGGAAAAGGAAGGAAGAGGGGGAACAGAAGAAAGAACAGGTATTTACGGTTTAACAGAAGGTCCCTGAAGGGATTTCTAGAATTATAAAAGATCTAATCCTACAGAATTGATGTGGTAATAATAGGAAGGACTTCTCAGAGAAAACCTAGGTTTATCCACTCACATGCTGGGACTGCCTTATTGTAGTGTCAGGGTAAAGAATGCCTCTGGACCTTATGTCTAGGACCTATACACACTCCTGCTTGGTTCTGAAGAGTCCCATCAATCAGAAGCTGAGCCTTTGAGGAAATTCTTTCCTGTAATCATGAAATGATTACATGAAACCTCACATTCGGCATTTTATAACACATTAGTATACTCTGTATAGCATATAAAAATGTAGATGTTTCTAACAATTCCATCCTATTGGTATTCCCCAACCACTGGAACCACTAACTGTTTTTTAAAAAAAGTAATACAAATAATCCTTCCTGATGCCCTCTTCCCTGAAGGTATTTATGTGGTCTTTGCTATAAGTGCCTTTTCATCCTAAAGAAAGTGCCACTGGGTCACATTCAGAGAGAAAGTGATGCCTTTGGATCCCTGCCAGTATTATGATTTCTTATGAATTTCCCATGTCCACATTAGGGCATGTAAGGAGACAGGAAATCTTTCCTGTATACAGATATGTTTGTAGTCTTCTGAAGCATACAGTGCCACATGAACTTCTCCTAGGTTATCAGTACATTTCTTTATCCCTATTTCAGATAACTAAGATCTCCATTTTGCCTGCTTCTGTTAACATGCTTTCAATCTACCTTGTATCAACTATTTTTATATTCCTACTCTGCCATCTTCTTCTGTTGCCACCACACTCCTAACCACCAGCTCCTATAGCTTTACCATCACTACCCTATACAGCTACCGTCCCCTGAGCACCAAGAAATTCCTGCTTAAGTGAGTATCAATCTGATTCATACAAAGTATCTATCCTTCCATCTCCTTACTATAAAAGAGTGGCTGTCAACAGCAGACAATTGTGCCCCCCACTCCCACAGGACATATGGCAATGTCTGGAGACACTGGGGGGGTGGAGGTGCTAATGGTATCAAGTAGGTAGAGACCAAGGATGCTGCTAAACATACTACAATGCCCAACACAGCCCCTCACAACAGAGAATTATCTGGCCCCAAATGTAAATAGTGCCAAGGCTGAGAAACCGTGCTCACAGACATCTGAATGAAAAAACCTCTTCTACAGAAGTCTCACATTCTCAGCCCTCCAAAACAACAGAAACATATGGAAAGATAACCTTTCCCCAGATCAAATGTCATTTCAGAGAAATAACTAATTCATGCTATCTTTACTTCTCAGCCTCTGAATTCATGCCATCTGTGTAAAACACAGACATCCTCAAATAATTGCTGACTTCGTGTACTCATCCCTCAGTCCCCTTCGTACACTCCAAAATGATTACAGCACCTGACAGAACTTTTACTCTTCCATTCCAACTACCATAATATCATTAACTACATGGATCTTCACTGATTTCAGGACTTCAGTTACAGGATCTCTGTAACTTTAACCTCCAGAGCAATCTTGAAATTGCAGAACTTGATCCCATTTCACCCATCAAAACCCCTCTACCTTCTACCCATTGATCAATCAATTAACTCCTTCAAAGATAACCTATTAATTTTCCCCCCCAAAGCCCTTCAATCCGTAGAGAGTGTGCCTCATTAATAACTGCAAAAGGCTTATTACTACCTTATATAAACTCAATCATAACATAAACTCATAAACAACCACAAACCTTCAACCATGTCTGCTGTATCAATCTCAGATCCTTGAAGACTCACTTTCCCTAGTCCTGCACTGAAATTGTAAAAATCACAGAACGGTGGTATTAAAGAACAAAGTGGATTAAAAGTCTAAATTACTACTCAGGAAAAGTTTCATATAATTCTTGATTCCTTAGCATTATTCTCAGAAGATAGTTCAAATTACCTCAGCCCTCATTAAGAGTCTCCTCTCACACTGTCAACAAACTACTTCACTTCTTAATCAAGAACTTCCTCTCTCAAATGAGTAATTCATGTGTGGAACAAAAAAGAAGGGGGGAAAGTAAAGGTGAAATGTTTACTTGAGCATTGTCAGGTTCATCTTTAATTCTGTCTAGTAGTCCCTGCTGTGGTGCCATTGCTTTGTCATACTCATCATCCAAAGGTTCTTCTTTAATTCTAATATTTGATGCAAAGGAATTTCCCAGTTCCGAACCAATGGATTCTTTATTGGCAAATGGATAGCTGGAATCCTAAAACACAATATAAAGGATTAATAAATATTCAGATTTAAAAATTATTCCTCTTCAGGTTCAACACCCAAAGATAAGCTCATTGGAAATGAAGAACTCCATGGATATTCATTAGAGTCCCTATGCCTAAAAGTAAATGTGATCTATGTCTAAATATCAAATACAATAAAGAAACTAAGAGCTGAGGCTTCTTAGAACACCTTCAAAGATGTCCTTACCAAATAATAAAGCAAATTGTTTAAAAAAATCAGTGCTCTACCTAACACATATAGTTACAGTTTAGAAAATGACATAAAGAAAACTTTGACACTTGCCACAGTTACAGCAATCTACATACACACTGAAAACTTACCCTAAAGTTTGTTTCTGGGGTTTGTGGTAAATGGGTATGTAATGTTTCTTCAACTTGATTAGCTATTGAAAGAAAAACAAAACAAAACAAACACATGTATATGAATAACAAATCTTATAAAGAGTGACCTAAAAAGCTATCATTTGATAATCACCTCTCTTGTCCAATAAAGACACTTATTAGAGTGAAGTGGGTCCCAAAAAATACCCAAAAGATAGTTTCACTCGGAAGTCTGGCCCCATCTTACTTTTAGCCTCACCTTCCACTTTCCTTGCGCAACCCTAAATAAAGCGGTTACTTTAGTCACTATGCTCTACAAACTACTTGTGTTTGTTCTTCCCCATTTCTGCTTCTATCATTCCAAGGCCCCTCTATCTATCTTAATCCCTGTATGGCCTTCCAGATCCTGCTCAGTTCAAAATCCACCTCTCCTCTGTAAACCTTTCCTGGTCACTGAGTTAAAAATCAGGTTTTTTCTAAGAATACCTAAAACACTTTCAATTATTTGAAAGAAATCTTCTTGTATGGACCTATGACAAATTCTTCTACCACTGTCTTTAATTATAAATTAAAACTTGCAGTATTCAACTGGTCACTGACACTTCTACTTGACTGACTCCTTCTACTACTAGACATTATGTTCCTTGAGGATAAATACCCTCATAATTTATCCCCTGTAGGGATATCAAAAATATATATTGAATAATATATATATTAAAAATATAGTATACCCTGTACAGCCTGTTACATAATAGATAATGTAAATTAACTGTTCTTTTTAATAATACTGATTTGTTCTTTCTACCATATTTTCCCAGCACTGTCAGAAAAAAATGTAAGGTTTGCTATATATCTTGCTTTCCTTCACATCTATTAAACATTCATTAAAATATTACTATTTTCACTGCACAGGTTAGGACCCAAGAATACAAAGATGAAAAAGATACAATCTGGTCCTTAATAAACTACTATGCTGGTAAGTAAGGCAAAATGAATACAGAAGTATAATACTCTAAGTACTATAAATAATGAAGTATAAACAAAATGCTATGAAAATACAGATAAAGAAACAATTCATTCTTCATGTAGAGAGGTTAGAGATGACTACAGAGTAGAAGAAGTTTATGAGTTAGGTACTGTTGGATAAAAGTACTTTTACAGGGATATATATACAAAGAAAAGAACATACACACAAATGGAATAGCAAGGGGAAAGGAAGGCAAAGAAATAAGAAAATATGTGACATATTCAAGAATGGAACTGGAGCTACAGTATAGGGTACACTGGGCAAAGAGGCTCAAGAGGGGGCCTCAAGAAACTTCTAAAACATAAAACAGAATGTTATCAAATAGAAAAACCCTCCCTAATTTGGACTACTTTGTGGGACAGCAGTTTGAATTAGTGCTTACAGCACAAAGAAGTTAAATCCAACTTCAGGTTCCAATGTTCAACCAAAGAAAATGAACAGGTGACTTGAGTATCTTGCCTTCTCATCAAAATATTGCAACCAGGGGAGGGAGAAATGAGGTTTAGGGCTATTTTTCAATCATTTTTACCATTACCAAAAGTTACTGGGAGAAATTCAGTCACTCTGCAAAGAACAAGGATAAAAGAAAAATGACAAGCTTACAATGAATTTAACTGTTCATATTTCGCTTAGCATCACAAGTAATAAAAGCTATGTTATTCGCAGTACGTTGTTATTTATTGTGTTTTATGGCTCTATTCCAACAATTACCTGCTTTATCAAAAAAACTGCTTTTCAACCTTGAATCCAACTCTTTATGGGGTTTATCCAACCGTTTTTCACGTTCATGATAAGTTAGGTCTCTATTTTTCTCCTTTCCAGAAAATGTCTCTTTGCTGTTTTCTCTTACTAGACTAAAATCTTTCCGTATTGACTTAAAGACAGAAACCTGATCAAACTGTTTAGGAAAGTCTTTTTTTAATTTATTTTGAATCTGTATTTCATTTTCATTGTCTGATTCATGTTGTGTGACTCTTCTCTCTACTTCCAAGCTATCATCAGTATGAATTGAAGAAACAAGATTGTCCTTTGAACTAAAATCCTGTTCATCCTCATTGTCACTACCAACGACTGGAATTCCTGCAAGATCCCCAGAGTTCAAAAAATAATCATCTTCATCCAGCAATGAATTTTCAGATCCTGTTTGATTCGGCATTCCATAAGACATGCTGTCAAGGGTAGGAGTTAAGTTGTGGTCTATATCTTCAGACATTTCTGTATCCATGATACCACCACCTTAAAAAGTAAAATACTGTTTAGACAAACGATAGTGCTAAAGATGACCACATTTAAAAGGTCTGTCTGGTACTTAACTAAATATATAATTTTTCTTTTCAAACAAAATATAGAAAATAATAGCACAGTATTCAATTAGCACTTTGATATAGGTGTGACAGAAATGACTATCCTAATGTGACAGATAAGGAAACAGGGACCTAAAAGTTGATAAGCTATATGAGGTTAGAAAGGAGGCAATGTGATACAGAAAAAAAAAAAAAGAGTACCAACTTCAGACATATCTGTGTTGGAATTATAGTGTGATCACTAAAGATCTATGTGATCCTGAGAAGTAAACTCTCAGGTTTCTTTATCTATCAAACAGTATAATACTCACCTTAGAGATTAAATTTGTGGTGAGGATTAATCATAGTAGATATAAAAAGCCTTTTAACACAGTGACTGACACACAGAAGGGAATATAAAATTGATAATTTTAATTATTATACTGATTATTCTGGGGCAGTGAGATTAGAACCCAGGTCTCTGATTTTAAAGTCTCACTGTCTCTGGTCTAACTCTAACAAAGACAACAGTTAATGTTTACAATGGTAAATATTTAAACATAGAGAATAAAATTTATCCAAGCCAGAATAAATTTAAAAACTATTTACTATTTGAAACTACATGGTCACATCTCTCCCGTTCCAAAATAAAAAAAAAAAACCCTCCCAGCCCTTATTTACCCAGCTCTCATTCACCTCTCCTTCACAGTCAAACCCTAGAAAAAAGTCTACAATGGTTCGTTTCTACTTCATCTCCCAATCATTAAACATTTGAACTTAATGCAACCTGGGTCCCAACTGCACACTGGAAAGATCTTCAGTGATTTCCTAATGGTCAAATCCAATTGACTTTTTCAATCCTTATATAGTATATCTCTCCTGGAATAAAGGCCTTTAGTTTCTATGACAATATACTTCTTCCCACCTTTCTAAATAGTCTATTAAATTTATTTCATACTACCTTTTCCTCTGTTGATGCTCTCAATATGCCAGTTCTCTTCTCATTTTATACACTCGGGACTGTTTAACTCACCACTATTAGCTTTCACCTTTGCTGTGAACTTCCTAAGCACTTGAGCTTAGACCTTTCTTCCAAGATTCAGATCTCCACATCCACCTAGCTCCTCTAAGTCCCTAGGGATCTCCAACTTAGTACTTCTAAAACCAAGCTCATCATGTTCCCATCCCAAGCATACTCTTCTTATATTACCACTACTTGATCAACAGCATCACCAAGCCAGCAGTTTGCTCATGAAAAGAAAATCGGTCCAATTCTCCTTCCCTCTGGACAAATTCTGTCAACTGTACTACTTAATGTCTTTCCAATCTGCTCCACATGGCACCACTCCAACACTCCACATCTCTGACTGTGGACATCTACATGAACATCTAGGAAGCAACCATATTCTTGCAAGCCCTATCCCTAAACCATATTAACTGATCCATGAGCAAGCAAACAGGACCTAATAAAAACAGAATGAAGCAAAGACAAAATAAAATATTCATAGTACCAACAGCCCTGTTTTTATTTGTTCCTGAAGCCCCGATGAACCCCTTCATGAGGACGGCTCTTCAAATCACTCTTTGGATTCCGTGATCCAGGATAAATTCTTCTTTTTAAGTTGGTTTGAGTTGGATTACTTATAGTCAAGTCCAAACCGATACAAAGTCCAAATAAAAACATTCCTCAAGTTGCCCTCCTCCATAAAGACACCAAATTATCTTTCTAAACCGCAAATCATTCTGTATTATATCTTCCCCTTGAAATCCTTCAACAGTTTCCCACTGCCTAAAGTATGCACTCATTTATCACATATTTATTAGGAAACTACTCTGTGGTAAGAACTGCACTAAATTCTAGGGATGAAATGATTAAAAGATAGCTATGGTCGCCCCCCCTCAGAACTAGAAAGAGAGAGGAAATAATAAAATTAGAAAATCATAATTTTACTTAATTAAATAATAATCAAACAGCAGATGCTAAATTCTGAGGAATGTCTACAACTTACTTTCACATATATACCACAGAGGGCAGCAGGGAGGGATGAGAGAGCATGCACAGCATTATAGACATTAAATGTACTATTCTTTCAATTACTCTATTTACTTAAAAATTCTCATAGTAAAAAAGAATTAGGGAAAAATATAAATACAGAAGTAGGGTGTTAAAACACACACATACATATGGTGTGATAAATCCACCAGACTGTAAGCAACTAACAGCCAGGGTTATTAGAGCCTTCTCAAGACAACACTTTACCCTTAATACCAGACCACATAGCATATGCTCAGTAACTGTTCATGATGCAAGAATATGCATTTCATGTGGTCAGCAGCTTAATCTAAATTCTGGTAGTATACGAGAAGTCTACAGTAAAAAGTAATATTGCAAGCAACTTTCAAAATCACTACATTTAAATTCAGGATATGCTACTGGGACAAAAGGGTACCACTTGGAAAAAGTGGATCCTTAACTCCTGTCAAAATAATCTCCAGATTTAGTTAAGGTTTAAACATAAAAAATAAGGGGGGCCTGGGTGGCTCAGTCGGTTAAGCATCTGCCTTCAGCTCAAGTCATGATCCCAGGGTCCTGGGATCGAGTCCCACGTCAGGCTCCCTGCTCAGCAGGTAGTCTGCTTCTCCCTCTCCTTCTGCCCCCTCCACTTGTGCTCTCTCGTGCGTGCTCTCTCTTGTGCTAATAAATAAAATCTTTTAAAAAACATAAAAAATTGGGACGCCTGGGTGGCGCAGTCATTAAGCATCTGCCTTTGGCTCAGGGCGTGATCCCAGCATTCTGGGATCGAGCCCCACATCAGGCTTCTCTGCTATGAGCCTGCTTCTTCCTCTCCCACTCCCCCTGCTTGTGTTCCCTCTCTCGCTGGCTGTCTCTCTCTGTCAAATAAATAAATAAAATCTTTAAAATAAAAAAAAAACATAAAAAATAAAATACTAATATAAAAAAATGGAAAAATTATTTCAAGTCTTAAACTGAGGAAAAGCCTTTCTAAAAATGACACAAAATCTAAGAATAAAAAACTAATTTATTGAGTAACAGTAACAGATCAAATGTGACTAAAAAAATCCTAGGGGTACCTGGGTGGCTCAGTCAGTTGAGCATTCAACTCTTGATTTCGGCTGGAGTCATGACCTCGGGGTCATGGGATCGAGGCCCACGTCAGCTCCAACCTCAGCTTCCCTCTCTTCCTCTCCCTCTCCCCCTCCTCCCACTCATGTACCACTCATGCACTCTCTTGCTTTCTAAAATAAATAAATCCTAAAACAACAACAACAAAAAAAAAAACCTAAGGAGAAGAAAACACAAAACAAACCAAAAGATTAAAGATAAACTTGTTGAAAAGATTTTATCGTATATTCTATGAGAAAGGGTCATTTCTCTAATGAATAAAAGATTAAGATTCTTATACCTCAATAAAAATACAAACCACCAAATACACATAAAAAAGAAAAGGATTTGAGCGAACATTTCACAGGAAAGGAAACACGAAGAATGAGCTTTGCTCATAAGTGAAATGCAAATTAATAATTCAATGAGATACCATGTTCACATAGCAGGTTGGTAATGACAAAAGGTTTTGATAACAGCCTGGCAGCTATGAAATAGGCCAAAGCTGCCAGACTTTGGCCCAAAGCCAAAAAATATATACAAAAAAGAGTTTGTGACATAGACCATATGTGAGCTGCAAAGCCTAAAATATTTACTATCTGGTCTTTGAAAGAAAAAAAGTTTGCCAACTGCTACAGTCAAATACTATTGGTAGGAGTATAAACTAGTACAATTCTAAGAAAGAACCAGGTGATATTTATGATACTTTAAAATACACATTCCTTTGAGCCAGCATTTCAACTTCTAAGATTTTATCCTACAGATATAATCTTTACTCACTTTTTAATTCCAGTACAGTTAACAGTGTTTTATTAGTCCTATAGATATAATCTTACAAGAGAACTATGAAAAAAGAACATGTATAGCAGCAAAGACTAGAAACAGTATTCATCAATGAGGCTAAATTAATTACAGTACATACCTAAATACTATATTATGTGGTCATAAAACAGAATGAGATAGCTTTATATGAGTTTCCCAGGTTAATTAAGTAAAAATATCTAAGTGACAAAGAATATAGATAGATAAATAGATAAGGCTATCACTGATATATTTTTTCAAAATTTATGTGTATATTAATTATTTATACATTAAAAATATCTTCCATTGATTTTCTATTAATATCATAACTGGATAGCTAGAAGACAGAAAAACCAACTTTTCAAAGCACACCTTTTCTGTCTTTTGAGTTTTGAAGCACGTGGTCTATCATTTATTGAAAACAAATTTTTTATCCTTATTTGAAAATGCGCCTGAGATTTAAAGCTTCTTCAGAGACAGCAATTTCTAACAAAGCACCTAATTTGAATTTGAAATTTTGCTAGTTATCACACAAGAAATCTGAAGGCTGAACATCCTAATGAGGTTAAAACGTAAGTACTAGTTATATTAAGATATGTAATTAACTGGACAAGAATTCTACCCATTCTTGAGGCCCAAATAATCAAACATAAGAAATAGCTTCTGTTTTTCAGAGCCTAAATCTATAGAACAAAACACGACACTACATTTATTTGGAGATCACAGAAGCTAGTGAAACACTTGTAAGCATAAATTTCTCATGGAAGACTCCTAGCTGTTAGACACTGTGAACATGCTTGGCATATGTGAGGAAAAGCAAGGACCATATGGCTGGAACTGAATGAGTGAGAGGAAGAGTGCTAAAAAATGAGAAGAGAGAAAAAAAAACAGAGGATAGGTCTATTACGAATTTGTGGACCACAAGAAAAAACGCAATACATTCAAATGTGAAAGACCCTGAAGAGGGATTAACATGATTTATATTTTACAAGGATCACCCTAGCTTCTGTATGACTTTCTTAAGGCTGTTAAATGTTACAGGGAATGAAGAATGGAAGCAGGACAACAGTCAGGAGACTACCGCAATAATCCAAGGAAAAATTGGAGGCTAAGATGAGGATAGTAATGGTGAATGTTGGGAGAAACAGTCAGATTTGGGTATGTCTTAAAGGTTAGTGGCATCTCCCGATATATAAGAAGCTGGGTATGAAAGAAGCAAAGATTAACACAACAAGGTATCATTTCTTGAGATGGAACAAACAGGAAGGGGTAACTTGGGTCTTGGTCCTGTTAATTTTAAGAACTTTATTAAATCTTCAACTGGAGATACATTAAAAAGAGGAGTTAAAAGAAGAGACTCTTGCCAAGCAATGACATATATATCTGGGAATCAATGAAGAGGTGGTACTTAAGATTAATGGGATTAGATGAGAACACCTGGCAAATTTATTTACTATGGATGGAAAAGAGCTAAAGAGTCCTCTTCAACATTTGGAAATTTGGTAGAAAGGAAGGAAACAGGAAAAGAAACTACAATGCAACAGCCAATGAGGCAAGAGGAAAACTAGGTGACTGCTGTCAAAGGAGGTAAGTGAAGGAAGTATTTCAATAAGAAAGGACTGGCCACCCATAACAAAAGCTGCTCAGGTAACACATAAAATGAAGATTGGGAATAATTATTAATATTGGTAATGCGGAAATGACCTTCTAACTTGACAGAGCTTTATCAGTGGGAAATCAGTGTACAGCTGAAGTGGGGTGATCCCAACAGAGACAGCGAAGACAGAAGTGGGGAACCTTAAGTACAGACAATTCTCCAAGAGAATTTTGCTCTAAATTAAAGAAAATAAGCAGAAACTGATTATAATCTGCAGTGAAGACTTTTTCTGACTTTGTATTTTTGGGTTTTTTTCCTTGTTATTTTTTTACTTTCTGGTGAGTTGCTGGTTTTGTTTTGTTTTTTAAGATGGAGAATATTACAGCTTGTAGTATGCTCATAGGAATGATCCAATAAGAGGGAATAACTAATGAGTTCAGAAGGAGAATCCACGTGCAACAGGGGATGTGATCAGTACATAAACTTCCTTTGTAAAAGAATGAAAGGAGTACATGTGTTAAATGCAAGTAAGTTGTAAGACTTCGTAAAAGGAGAATGAAAGTTATTTTAAGCAATTTAAGTACAATATTGTTGTTTGATACTGCAAGTAAATTTCATGATGTCAGGTCAGCTTTTACTCCTGGTCTTCCTGTTTAGTCTTTGCTTTAAGAGGCATACTGATATTTCTACACTATACCTAAGAACCAACGTACCTTGAAAACGAACATACAAACACCAACTAAGAAATCCAATAACATATAAGTGAACATGGCAAATGGGCTGTTGTTTTCATTGCCAATATATTACTTGATGCCTTCATACAGTTAACAGTGTTTAGCAAACACAGATTTTTGCTTTTAATCAAAGCATAATTTTCAGAAATAAAGTAATACTAATTATAATTTTAACTTTAGAAATCATGGTTCTCTAACAATTCTGAGGCTGCTTTCTCTTTTACATATATATATAAAAAAAGAAAGAATCAAAAGAAAACTCTGAAGAATGTAAAACAAGTAACAATAAGCATAAAACGAGGTAATCTTGGTTCATTTTAAATAAAAGGTTAAATTAGCATTTTGTCACTGAGATATTTCTAAGAGATGATTGTTAATAAAATACAATTTCCTCAATAATAAAAGCCTCATTGAACTGTAAGATCAAGAATGTAGTTTAATAGTTAAAATCCAATAAAGCCAGGAATCATTAAAAAATGAAACATTTTTATTTGGGATATATAAAGGCACATTGGCCAATCTTTTGATGATCAATCAAGACTTGCAAAAGGTGGGGGCGCCTGGGTGGCTCAGTCGTTAAGCGTCTGCCTTCGGCTCAGGGCGTGATCCCAGAGTCCTGGGATCGAGCCCCACATCGGGCTCCTCCGCTGGGAGCCTGCTTCTTCCTCTCCCACTCCCCCTGCCTGTGTTCCCTCTCTTGCTGGCTGTCTCTCTGTCAAATAAATAAATAAAATGTTTTTAAAAAAAAAAAAAAAGACTTGCAAAAGGGGCGTACTAATTTGAGTTCTTTCTTTCAAGTCCCACCCATAATGCAAAGTTCATGATTGCAATTTTGGCTTCTTTAGAGTGGAATGACAAAATAAAGACACTTGCACCTCCATGTTTTTACTGACTTACCTACTAAGTTTTTCTAAAGCATTCAAATTATTCACAGAAACAACTTGCTTTTCAGAGTAAATTTCATTAGTGTAAAAACAATTAAAATCATACCATTACAAGTACTACTAAAAAAAATGGGTTTGGAAACAACTGACTCTTGGTAAACATGCAATTCATCAACAGCTGAATTCATGTGGCTTTGTCTGAAACTACTAGTTGCTTTTCAACAATCATTTTAGCTCCTGCCCTTATTGACAGACCCTGATTTTCATTAGGGCACACTTACAGTAATAGAAAAGAATGGTAATTCATACATATGATCCTAAGCTGAAAACCAATCTTGGCTATTAATAAGCTGGTAATCAGTAAAAAACTTTTCATGGAAATGGGATAATAATTAGAATACAACAATCCAGTGTTCTTTCAACCTGCAGGTATTGCCCATTAGTGAACCAGGGCCAGGAAATTGTTTTTTAATAGGCTAGAATAGAAGAGGCACCTGACTGGCTCAATGAGTGGAGCATGTGACTCTTGATCTCAGGGTTGTGAGTTCAAGCCCCATCTTGGGCATGGAGATTACTTTAAAAAAAAAAAAAAACGCTAGAATAGAAAACGAAGTGCATCATTCAGAGTGACAGCAAGTAATACTATAAAAAATGCTTGTATACACGTAGGTCTCCAGGTAAAATATATTTCTATCAGTGTTTCAAGGTTAAAATAAATAACTGGAAATGGATGTTAATTTATTGTAATCGTTTTACAATACATACACAGAGCAAAGCAATATGTTGTACATCTAAAATGCAATGTTCTATGTAAATTTTATCTCACTTTAAGGAATTTAAAAACAAAACAAAAACAAGCACCCTAGATAATTTTGCTTCTAATGCACAGTAATGTTTGAGGATCACAGAGCTAAAGCAACGCTTAATCAATGATTACTGGCCATCAGAACCTCTTGGTGAGTTTACTGGAAATAGATATCTGAGTTCCACATCACCCCCAAAGACTGTGGTTCTGTAGGTCAAGGATGAGGGCCAGAATTTGAGTTCTAACATACTCCCAGGTGACGCTACTATTGCTGATCCAGAGACCACACTTTGAGTAACAGGCTCTACGTTTTTACAATCAGGCATAAATAAACTATGCAGATAATAAATCACTGCACCCAGAGGCTGGTTCAATTTCTTCCACAAAACACCCACTCACCCAGCCCACTTCTACCCTACCACACCAGACATGAACCATTTACTGAAGTCAGATCAATCACTAACAATCTATGTTAAGTTCTAATGAAGATGAACAAGTTTCCTCAAGAAGTCCTGACTAAAAATTACAGCTCTCTGTTCTTGTTTTCATTTGATTATGTGTTGTTATTGTGGAACTATTCAAGTATGCCATTGTAACCTCTACACATTCAATAAGGAGAGATAAGACTCGTAGGTAAGATTCACGCAACTTACTTTCACTAATTTTTGCTTTTATCTGTTCCCATAGGGAAAAAAAAATAGTTTGAAACCAGGGGGATATTCAGAACAATTTGATTTTATAATTAAAGATTTTATTACTAAAAGGTGACCAACAAATGCTGACACTTGAAATACCTCTGACAGAAATTAGTTACGTATTACCAATTTCAACAGTCTACTTTGTACACTATTAAGGTTAAAAAAATGTAATTTTAAAGCACATTATAAAACACTTTATAAAACAACCATTTGTTCTTCACTGAGGACAACGAAAGACAACAGGCTGCTTTTCTGAATGTTCACTGATATTTATAGTGCTTTAAAAGTAATGATCAAGACTGGGGTGCCTGGGTGGCACGGCGGTTAAGCGTCTGCCTTCGGCTCAGGGCGTGATCCCGGCGTTACGGGATCGAGCCCCATCAGGCTCCTCCGCTATGAGCCTGCTTCTTCCTCTCCCACTCCCCCTGCTTGCGTTCCCTCTCTCGCTGGCTGTCTCTATCTCTGTCGAATAAATAAATAAAATCTTTTAAAAAAAAAGTAATGATCAAGAAAGCAGCAATATCTACAAAATTGATACATTCAGGGGTGCCTGGATGGCTCAGTCCGTTGAGTGACTCAGTTTTGATTTCGGCTCAGGTCATGATCTCAGGGTAGTGAGATTGAGCCTTGCATCAGGCTCCTGCTCAACACAGAGTCTGCTGAAGATTCTTTCTCACTGCCCTCCCCACGCACTTTCTCTTTAAAAAAAAAAAAAAATCTGAGGCACCTGGGTGGCTCAGTTAAGCATCTGCCTTTGGCTCAGGTCATGATCCCAGGGTCCTGGGATTGAGCCCCTGCATCATGGTCCCTGCTCAGCAGGGAGTCTGCTTCTCCCTCTCCCTCTGCCTTCCACTCCCCCTGCTTATGTGCTCTCTGTCAAATAAATAAAATAAAATTAAAAAGTTGATACATTCAGTATGTACCTGTCCAAAAACTGTCCAAGACTTATTAAAACTAAAACACACCACTATAACAGAATATCATACATTTTAATGAAGTAAAACATTTATATGTTTTTATAGTATTTCAGAGCATATTATTTTTGGAAGCAGAATAAAATGAAATTTAAAAAAATAATAAAAGTAAAAGTAATTTATGCCAATAGTTCCAGAAACACAATGCCACAGAGGTATGAGAAAACAGTTCCAGCTCTGACCCAATCTATAGTTATACACTCCTGCTATTCTTCCTTCTAATTCCAAAACTTGCATAATGTGGTTATATTATTTATAAAATGAAACTTTTAATTTTCAACTTCTCTCCCTTCTTGCCACACCAGAATCAGCTGACACCTCTTTCTATTGAGCTAAACAAGGATCTGTTCAGGTCCTGAACCTAATTTTTTATCCTACCCCTTACAACCAGAAAAAATTGCAATGTTCAAATAATCATTTTAAGAGCTATAAAACTGTACAGAGTAACTTGCATTTTTTTACCCTCAGTGACATCAGTAAAATTATAATAATTTCACTCTGTTACTCTTATGAGCTCCTTAAACACAAAATACACCAATTCTACTAATTACAAAGGAAAGAAATTCTGGCACAGGCTACGACACGGATGAACCTTGAGGATATCATGTTAAGTGAAATAAGCCAGTCATAAAAACATAAACATAGTATGATTCCGCTTATATGAGGTACCTGAAGTAGTCGAATTCATAGAAAGAAGGGTGGGTGACACAGCTAGAGGGAGGAGGAATGGGGAGTTATTATTTAACAAGTATCGTTTCAGTTTTGCAAGATGGAAAATGTTATGGAGATTGGTTGCACAACAATGCTAGCATACTTAACGTTATTGAATTGTACACTTAAAAATGGCTAAGCTCTAGGGGCACCTGGGTGGCTCAGTCGTTAAGCGTCTGCCTTCAGCTCAGGTCATGATCCCAGTGTTCTGGGATCAAGCCCCGCATCGGGCTCCCTGCTCAGCGGGAAGCCTGCTTCTCCCTCTCCCACTCCCCCTGCTTGTGTTCCCTCTCTCGCTGCCTGTCAAATAAATAAATAAAATCTTAAAAAAAAAAAAAAAAAGGCTAAGACCTAGGTAGGGGTGCCTGGATGGCTCAGTCAGTAAAGCATCCAACTTGATTTCGGCTCAGGTGATGATCTCAGGGTTGTGAGATTGAGCCCTGCATCAGGCTCATGTGCTGGTTGTGGAGCCTGCTTAAGATTCTCTCTCTCTCATTCTCTCAAAAAAAAAAAAAAAAAAAAAAAAATAAGATAGTAAATTTCAGTTTATGTGTATTTCACAAATATTTTAATAAAAAATTAATATGAAGAAAGTTGAGAGAGAGAGAGAACACAATATTACTAGTATCAGGAATGAAAGGTACAGTAGTGATTTCATAGAGACTATAAATAAAGTAAGAAAATACTATGAACAGGGGCACCTGGGTGGCACAGTTGGTTAAGCATCTGCCTTCAGCTCAGGTAATGATCCCAGGCTCCTGGGATCAAGTCCCTCACTGGGCGACCTGATCAGTAGGGAGTCAGCTTCTCCCTCTGCCCCTCCCCCTGCTCATGCTCTTGCACACTTTCTCTCTCAAATAAATAAATAAAATCTTTAAAAAATACATTATAGGGGCACCTGGGTGGCATAGCGGTTAAGCGTCTGCCTTCGGCTCAGGGCGTGATCCCGGCGTTATGGGATCGAGCCCCACATCGGGCTCCTCCGCTGGGAGCCTGCTTCTTCCTCTCCCACTCCCCCTGCTTGTGTTCCCTCTCTCGCTGGCTGTCTCTATCTCTGTCGAATAAATCGAATAAATAAATAAAATCTTTAAAAAAAAAAAAAATAATAAAAAAAATAAAAAAAATAAAAAAAAAATAAAAAATACATTATAAACAACTTAATTAAGAATAAATTTTAAAATGCTATGAACTGAATGATAATACATTTGAAAATTATTAAGAACTTTCTGGAAATACATTTGCCAGCTTAGATCTTCACTGTCCAATACAGGAAGCCACCAGCCATCTATGTCTATTTAAATTAAATTAAAACTTCAGTTCTGCACTCATGACATTTCAAATACTCAACTGCCACAAGTAGCTAGTGGCTACTATATTTTAATAGTGTACATATAGAACATTTCTATCATCATGCAAAGCTCTATTCAACTATGCTGACTGCCTTGAAAGGTGAAAACTGCCAAACTAGACACAGAAGAAAAAACAAATCTGAATAGCACCAGACCCAAATAACTTTACTAGTAAATTAAACATTTAAAGAAATGTTAATATCCATCTTACATGAATTCTTTCAGTAAATATAAGAGAAAGTAATACTTCCTAATTTTATGAGGCCAGTATTACTCTGCAACCAGAACCAAATAAAGACATTACAAAAGGGAACTTGCAGAGCCTGGGTGGCTCACCTGGTTAAGCATCCGACTCTTAATTTCGGCTCAGGTCATGACCTCAGCCTTGTGTGATCAAGCCCTGCAGAGGGCTCCATGATCAGCACAGAGTCTGCTTCTCCCTCTCCCTCTGCTCCTCCCCAGCTCGCAATCTCTCTCTCCCAATAAATAAAATCTTATTTAAAAAAAAAAAGGACATTTACGCCAATATCCTTCATAAAAATAGGTGCTTAAAAGACTAGCATACTTAAAATATTAGCAAAATGAATGAAAATATATGAAACAAATAATACAACATGACAAAGCAGGATTTATCCCATGAATGCAAGGTGGGTTTAGTACTGAAATAAGTCAGTTCACCACATAATACAATAAAAGAAAAAAACAACATGACAATCTCAGTAGACAAAGAGAAATTATTTGACAAAATTCAATATTCATTCATGAAAAAAATTATTGAGCAAACAATAAAGGAAGAGAAAGTCCTCAAACTCAGGGAGTAGATCTACAAAGATAATAAAGATCATATGGAAACCAGAAAAAAGAATTTTCAATCATTATAATGTAATAAAAAATAGGAATACTATTTCAAGTAAGCAAAGAAAGGATGATTATTCACTGACTTAGGAAGTATTCTGGCTATCTCCGTGGGGGAAAGCTGTCCATAAACTGATCCACGAAAAAAATTCCAGGCAAAATATTGAAAGACAAAATATATAAAAATACAGATATATATAGATATAGATACATGGACATTAAGTTTTATAAAATATGTGCAAAATCTATAGACTAAGAAGTACAAGATTATTTAGAAACTTAATAATCTAGAAATTTAGACATTTAGAGAAGACCTAAATAAGAAGACTGAATATATTTAAGATGTCAATTCTTCCCCAAATTAAACTACAGATAATGCAATTCCAATCAAAGTCCCAGTGGCTCATCTGTATAAACTCATACGTTAATTCTAAAATATATATGTAAATGCAAAGGACTTCTACAGACAAAACAATGTTTAAGAATAAAGCTGGAATGAGGCACCAAGTACCAAGGTAAATCAAAAAGAATAATCTTTTTCAATAAATGGTGCTGACTCAACTAGATATCCACACACAAAAATTATATATTTGACTCTTATACTATACACAAAAACTAAGTTGAAGTGGATGATGGGCCTAATTATAAAAGCTAAGGCTAAAACCATCAAGTTCCTAAGGAAAAAAAAGTATAAATATTCATGATCTTGGGATAGGTTTCTTAGAACACAAAGAACACAGACCACCAAAATAATCTAATAATAATAAAATGAGGGACTTTCACCAAAATTAAAAACTGTGCTTTTTAAGGACACCTCTGAGATCATGAAAAGCCAAGCCACAAAATGGATGGATAGATGGGTATGAAGAAATATATAAACAAATATAGATAGATGGAGATCTATTTCAATCTATTGATCTATACAACAGGAGACTTGCATCCAAAATATATAAGAATCCTTACAACCTAGTAACAAAAAGACAAACAACCAAACTTAAAAATGGGCAATGATTTGAACGGACACTTCACAAAAGAACATTTAAGAATGACCAATACAGGGGGTGCCTGGGTGGCACAGCGGTTAAGCGTCTGCCTTCGGCTCAGGGCGTGATCCCGGCGTTATGGGATCGAGCCCCACATCAGGCTCTTCCTCTATGAGCCTGCTTCTTCCTCTCCCACTCCCCCTGCTTGTGTTCCCTCTCTCGCTGGCTGTCTCTATCTCTGTCGAATAAAGAAATTAAAAAATCTTAAAAAAAAAAAAAAAAAAAAAGAACGACCAATACACACACTAAAAAGATGTGCCACGTCCTTCCCACTAAATTGCCTCAAATTCAAAAGACAAAAAGACCACTTAAATGAAATGGACAAACTCCTTGAAAAATAAAACTCACCAGAACTGACAAAAGATGAAACATAAAAAAAGAAAAACTTTATATTCTATTCGAAAATTTTAATTTGTAACTTAAAATCTCACACCAAGACATCTCCAAGCCTAAATGATTTCACTGGTGAATTCTAGAAAACATTTAATAAAGCTATAACTCCAAGTGTAAACAAACTTTATTCATTTTAACAAGCTATTAACAAATGGAATCCAGGGATATATAAATACCAATATTCTTCAGCCATTCCACAAGGTAAACTGTGAATATACAAAAAACATGTAGGGTGCCTGAGTGGCTCAGTTAAGCGTCTGCCTTCGGTTCAGGTCATGATCCTGGGGTCCTGGGATCGAGTCCTGCATCAGGCTCTCTGCTCAGCAGGAAGCCTGCTTCTCCCTTTCCCTTTGCTCCTCCCGCCAGTTCATGCTTTCTCTCTTGAATAAATAAATAAAACCTTTTAAAAAAATGTAACGAAACCTAAGCCTATGTGACAGAAACTAACAATTAGCCCTAAATAACAAAATATGAGAACTAATTAACTAGATTCATAGATTAATTAATGATGACAACTACCATCATTATCATTTAATGTAATCCTACAAATTTCAGCAAAAATAATAAATTATATAATTTAAGTGGTCACTGGGGAAAAAAATGAAGTATTTTTAGTTGATATGGTTTCACATAGATAACTACAGACTCAAATTTTAAAAGACTACTAGATTTAGGGCTGCCTGGGTGGTGCAGTTGGCTAAGCAGCCAACTCTTGGTTTCTGCTAAGGTCATGATCACAGGGTCATATGATGGAGACCCATTTCGGGCTCAGTGCTAGGCACAGAGAGATTCTCTCTCTCCCTCTTCCTCTAACCCCCTCCCTTTAAAAAATTAAAATATAAAAGATGGGGCGCCTGGGTGCCTTAGATGGTTAAGCATCCCACTCTTGGTCTCAGCTCAGGTCTTGATCTCAGGGTCATGAATCAGGACCCTCCTTGGGCTCCACAATGGGCATGGAGCCTACTTTAAAAAACAAATAAAATAAAATAAAATAAAATAAAATAAAATAAAATAAAATAAAATAAAATAAAATAAAAGATAAAATTAAGGCAATGGCTTAACATAGCAGATAAATGTCTAAACCCAAAAGCCAATACATATACAGTAATGATACAGTAATAAAAAAATATTTCTTATAATAATAAAGATAAAACCAATGACACTGGTATAGAAATAAATATTAATATTTAGCAATATGTAATTTTGTAAATATATAAATATGAAAAGAATTTTAAACAATTTCCAAAAGGAGATTCCCACATATATTTCTAGAAGTTAAATATATCTCAGTGCCAATTCAGTTCAGTTAACAAAAACATCAACTATTTAGATGAAAAGATGAAATTTAACATGCGGTAGCATAAGCTACTCATCTGAAAAAAAAAGTTAACCCTAATCTTATTCACATCCAAAAATAAATTTCAAATTAAGACTTACGTGCTAAAACATAAAAAGCTTACAAGATAATTCTTTATAGATGATAAAATGTTACTGAAAGCATTAAAGATTTAAATACATGTAAAGACATACCAAGTTCACAGACAGAAGATTCAGTGTGACATACAGACAAATTCTCTGTTGAGTTATAGACCCAGGAAAATTCCAATCAATTCCCAACAAGATTCTGTTGTTATTTTGTTTTGTTAAGAACTTGGCAAAATATTTCTAAAATGAACACTGGCAAGAATAGCCAAAATATTCCTAAAGGACAATTTTCTGGGATGGGAATTATCAGATTATCAAGATTTATTATACATCAAATTAATTTAGAACAACATGGTACTGGTCCAAAAATAAACAAATAGCCTAACTGAAAATGTGGAAAAAAGCCCGGATACATTATAGAATAGGTTGGCAGATGACCAGGAAAAGGAAAATACTACTTGATAAATGGTGGTGAGACAATTTGCTAGCATTATGAAAAAAACAAAATAAGATCCCTAACCCTAGCTATATAAACAATTAAATCTAAGATAATTCAAGAGCTACATGTGAAAGATAAAAACAATGAACATTTCAAGAAATAATATACAAGGTCTTTCTGATCTCAGCCTAGATAAGATTTTCCTAAAGAAAACTTTTTTAAAAGCAAACATAAAGACTCATACATTTACTATGATTCAACTGCATTAAAATTATCTTCTGCTATGCAAAAACTTTAAAAAGACAAGTCATGAATCAGAAGTTATTTGCAATAACTGTAAGTGATGAATTTTTCTCAAGGATATTTAGAAAGCTTCTACAATTCAGTTAAGAAAAGACCAACGACCGAATAGCAAGTAGGCAACAGATTTAATTAAACGGGCATTTTGCTGAAGAGGAATCAGAAATGGCTAATAAACACAAAAAAATTCAACCAAATTATTAATCAAGGAAATGTAAATTTTTAAAAAATATTAATTCCATGTTATACCTACCATATTAAAAAAATTTAAAGTCTGATAATATCACGTGTTGGCCAGATGCACAGTGAAAAAAACTAACCACAAAGGTATAAGTGTAAACCGATGAACTACTTAAGAAAATAAATTTTGCATTTCTGATAAAGCTGAGAATATACACAATATACACAGCCTAGGCCTGAGCATCACCTTCTGATATATACTCCAGAGCAAGGGTAAATAAACTATGTCTGCATGCCAAATCCAGAAGCCACCTGTTTTGGGGGGAAGTATTTTTGTACAACCTATGAGCTAAGAATGCTTCTCACATTTTTAAATGATTAAAAAAAAAAGAAAGAAAGAAAAACATTCCCTGACACATGGAAAATTATATGAGATTCAAAATTCAGTGTCCATAGTTTTATTGGAAACAAACACATTAATTCCTTTACATACCTGCTGTGAATGTACAGTTGAGTTGTTGCAATAGCAACAGTATAACTATGACTACACTGAGACACAGGTTATGCTTACATCACAGCAAATATACTGCAGTGGTAACAACGAGACCTGTAACATTTTCTGCTACACTCATGGAGTAGAGTGGAAGTAACAAGACCTTTCAATATCAGAAACAAAGAATAATAATTTTAGACCACTTGCCTAAAATAGCAATCAATGTACATTGTAAAATTTGACTTCCAGGGGCCTAAAATAAAGAAACTGCATCCCAAATATTAAAGGCTGGGGAATCTTTGAAGCATGTTCATATTTGAGTGGAGATCAAAGAAGCCCAACTGAGAGAACTAGACTGACTGACATTTACAAGTGTGGTTTGAACAAAAGTTCTTTTCGAAAGGGCTATTTTAAAGGTGCCGGGGTGGCTCAGTCTTAAAATACTGAATTATACACTTAAAAATAACTAAGATGGGGGGCGCCTGGGTGGCTCACTCGGTTGAGTGGCTGACTCTTGATGACTTTCGGTTTCGGCTCAGGTCATGATCTCATCAGGGTCCTGGGACTGAGCCCCACCTCCAGCTCTGCGCTCAGCGGGGAGCCTGCTTGAGTTCTGTCTCTCACTCTCCCTCTGCCCCTCCCGGCCACTCACACACAGGTTCCCTCTCTCTCCCCCCTAAATAAATAAATAAATAAATAAATAAATAAATAAATAAATAAATCTTTAAAGAAAATAAGATGGTAAATTTTATGTGTTTTTTTACCACAACTTTTTAAAAAATAAATAAAAACTGTAATGTATTTAATGAATAAATACACATCAGTGATGAATGAGAGCAACACGCAACAGTACAGTCAAGTCTCAGGAATATATAATAAAAAGAAAGTGGAAACATATACACTATAATTCAAAAACAATACATAGTCCATAAACAAGGAAAACTAAAGAATATCTTGATTAATAATGCAGAGGTGGTAAAAAGTAAAAAGAAAAGCAAGGGAATAAGCAAAATCCAGGATAACAGCTATTTGGAAAAAATAAAATGGGACTGAGGGATTGGCATGAAAGGCATGATAATGCACATTTTTTAAAAGCAGGGTGGTGAAGCCAAGGGTTTTTATTTTTAATATAGATCACATGTTATAAACATTTCTGTATTTAATGTTTTATAAAAATATTTTCTAAATACTCCAAGAAACTAGGATAGCATATATTCAAAGGGTAAGGAAAACTTTTTTAACTAAAACTAAAAACTGTGGGTAAAAAGATCACATTTTTCTTTTATATTAAAAACACCTCTTTAGGGGCACCTGGGTGGCTCAGTCTGCTGAGCGGCTGCCTTTGGCTCAGATCATGATCCCAGGGTTCTGGGATCAAGTCCTGCATCCAACTCCCTGCTGGGGGTGGGAGGAGTCTGCTTTTCCTTCTACTCCCTACCCCCTGCTTGTGTTCTTTCTCTCTTCTGCAGGCTCTTTCTCTTAATTAATTAGTTAATTAAAATCTTTTGGAAACCCACAACATTTGTTTAAGAAAAGATGACACAAACAAAAGGAAACAAAACAAAGGAAATAAAAAACCGCTACTCCATTATTAAAAGAACTTTAGGTCACGTATTCTAAAAGTTAAACTTTCTATCTTTTTAACGTACACCTGAATCTTCTTTCAGATTGATCCTTTCCCATGCCTACCATGACTTACCTTAACAACTCCTATTACAGTATTAAAAAAGCCTGAAGCACCCGGGTGGCTCAGTCAGTTAAGCGTCTGACTTGATTTCAGCTCAGGTCATGATGTATGTCGGGGCTCCATGCTCAGGGTGGAGTCGGCTTGAGAATCCCTCACTCCCTCTCCCTTTGCCCCTCCCCCTGCTTGTGTGTGCACGCGTGTGTGCTCTCTCTAAACACATAAAATCTTTTAAAAAAATAAAACTTAGGGCTGCCTGGGTGGCTCAGTCATTTGGGCGTCTCCCTTTGGCTCAGGTCACGATCCTGGGGCCCTGGGGATCAAGTCCCACATCGGGCTCCTTGCTCAGCAAAGAGTTCACTTCTCCCTCTGCCTGCTGCTCCCCCCGTTTGTTTTCTCTCTCTCTCTCTCTCTGACAAATAAAGAAAATCTTTAAAAAAAAAAAAAAGAATATTTTTAAAAATAAAATTTAAAAAGTCTACAAACTGCTGAAAAAACTTTAAGAAATGGGCAAAGGGTATTTATTTCACAAATATTTATAATTAGACAAAACAGAGGAGACAGGCCAAATGCTGAACTTATTAAAAACTGCTTAAATTCAAATTCAGTAAGACTTAAGAAAATGCAGAATAAAGTTAACACATTCCATAGCCATCAGATTGCCAAACCTGAAAAAGAGCTACAATATACATTAATGGGATGAGGGGGTGTTCTTATACATTTCTGATGGAAATGTAAGGCATTCAAGTTTTAAAAAGCAGGCTAGCAACATCTATTAAAATTACACATACCCTTTACTGAACAATACCCACTCCTTGTAATCTATGTATACAAGTAAAACTACTAGTATATAAGGACATTCTTTTTTTTTTTAATCCATATAAGGATATTCTTAAGGGATTTTTAATGCATCATTGTTTCTCATGATTAAAAAAACTAAAATAATATCAATGCCTAGCAGGGCAAAAGATAACTTGTACATCAAAACTATGGGATATTACACTGTAAGAGTTGGAGCTATCCCAGTTGCGGTAGAAGGATATCATGAAGTACTCCTGAATGAGAGAAGCTAGGTAGAAAAATCTATGTATATGATGATCCCACCTGTTGAACAAAAAATAAAAAATCTTCAAAACCCTTACATATATATATATATATATATATATCTGTATACATTTATGCATATAATGATTTTAGAAGCACTGGAGAAAAACATGGAAGACTACCTACAAAGGTGTAGGTGGAGCTGGGGGATAGGGACGATGATATGGAAAGGAAAGACTAGAGCACCTGGGTGGCTCAGTCGATTAAGCATCCTGCGTTCGGCTCAGGTCAAGATCCCAGGGTCCTGGGATGGAGCACCCCATCAGGCTCCCTGCTCAGTGGGGAATCTGCTTCCTCCTCTCCCTCTGCCCCTCCCTTCCACTTGTGCTCTCTTTCGTGCTCTCTCTCTCAAATAAATATTTTTTAAAAGAAGCATTTAAAAAAAAAATGAACGATTAAGTCAAAAGAAAAGACAAAACGTTATTTGTAAAAAATAATATATGATCAGATTCATCAATCTGTTTCTGTGTTACAGGAAGTAGTTAATGTTATGAAGATCCAAACACACACCTAAAGGATGAATTTTTTTAAAGCCATCTTCTGATATATATAATAAAATAGCCTATGACAGAATTACATGCTGCGAAGGCAGACTGTATTTTCCAAATATGGCTGCAACAGCATCTCCCACCTACACCGTTTTCTACAATGTGACTTCGACCCTTCTATCAAGACGTGAGGTCTGAATATCCTTTTCTCCTAAATCTGAGCAGGCTTGTGACTGACTCCCTCATAGCCAAAAGAATGTGGTAAAAGTGATACTGTGTTACTTTTGAAGGTAGGTCAGAGAAGATGCAGCTTCTGCCTTATTCACTGAATTACTCTTGTTTGGAGCCTGAGCCACCACCACTAAAAAGTCTGACTACCCTGAGGCTGCCATGCTATGAGTAGGCAAGGCAACAGGGAGAGCATGTACAGGCGCTCAAGCTCACAGTCCCAGTTTTTGTGCCCTCAAAGCCCAGACTAGACATGAATGAATGAACTTTCAGATTATTCCAAGACCACTAAAGATCACAAAAGCTAGTTACCTCTCACTATGCAGTCTAAAAAAATTGTTCTCTCTCAAAAATATTAACTAATTCCAAACAGAAAGAAGGTACTCATAGTTCCTACTAATGGAAGTTACCTTAAAAAAGAAAAAAAAGGGGCGCCTAGGTGGCGCAGCGGTTGAGCGTCTGCCTACGGCTCAGGGCGTGATCCCGGCGTTGTGGAATCGAGCCCCAGATCAGGCTCCTCTGCTACGAGCCTGCTTCTTCCTCTCCCACTCCCCCTGCTTGTGTTCCCTCTCTCGCTGGCTGTCTCTATCTCTGTCAAGTAAATAAATAAAATATTTTAAAAAAAAAAGAAAGAAATGAGTATTCTCCTCAGTAACTCTAGAGATAACAAAAGTTATCCTTCATAAGAATATAAACATCCTTCGATGATTCATCAGTTCTATTCTTAGAATTTATTCTACAGAAAAGGATATACTCCCTTTGTCTATTTCAACAAGTAGACAAAAATGTGTATAGCAATACATACTCAATGTTGTTTCTAATAATGAACTGAAAATAATATACACATATATCAAAGAGTAGGTTGGTTAATTTATAATACAGCCATACAATAAATTACCAAGTAGCCATCAAAAAGGATGGAATAGGTCAAAATCCATTGACATAGAAAGATGCTTAGGTAGTTAAATGAAAAAAGCCAAGAAGAGTACCCAATGATCCCTACAGACATACAAAAATTCCCATCCATCGTACACAGATCTATATATATTCACAGAAAAAAAGTCTGGAAAGATATATATTAAGCTTTTAAAACAGATTATTTTTACAGAATAATAAAGACAAAGGCTTTCATTTTCTGCTTTTTTCATTTTTGTTTTGTAAAATTGAATGTATTACTTTTATAATCCTAAGAAACAAAGTTGGTTTTTTTTAAGAGAATCATGTAACACAGAAAGAACATAAACAGGAAATTAAGAGACCCTGTAAACAAAGTAGAAACCTTTACTGAATAGTAAGTATAAGCTTCTGTATGATTCATACATACACAAATGTGGCTATATTTCAACATTAATAACTGTGAAAATATTTACTTAAAAAAAGTAAAACTCTTACAATTAAGATTAACTTGCAGAAGATACTAACAGGGTGATGAGATCTAAACTAAATCAAACTGTACCATCACATTAATAGGCCCTAACTAAACACTGTTACAGATAAATGCTATAACTAGACTCAATTATTATCTATCTAAAGACATAACTGGGTTTTTTCTAAAGTGGTACTTACAGTTCTCTACAATTTCATCAAAAACTGCACCAGTTTTCTGCTCAAACTGAAAAAGCAAAAAAGGAAAGAGAAAAATAACATTATTGTCACATTCTATCATACTTCCTGGTATCCCTCCTTACTCTCCCAAAAGCTATAATTTTCAACCCAAAGTATACAAATTCACGACATAAACAAAACACTGCCAAATAGAGTAAAATATAATTTAGAACTAATGAGAGAAATCCTCACCTGAAAACCCCCAAACCAAAAACAGATACACACCCTTATATAAAAAACTTATTTTTAAATCACTTTTAAGTCACAAGATACATACGGTCATGTACACTTATAATAATAATAAAGACAGCCACACTTTTGGAGAACTTACTAACACGTACTGATAACTATATAAAAGTTCTAATCGAAATTAAACAGAACAATCAGCATCAAACAGGTTTTGCTTTTAGCCAGAAATCTGCTGCTCTTCAAATGACATCAGCCATGTTACAGGGACAGTTCCTATTTCAGTATGTTAGGGCCTAAGACAGAAGCAGAGCCAAGTCTGAGGTAATTTTGAATCTTTAAAACAGAGACGGAAGGGGCGGGGCTCACTCAGAGGTGGAGTGTGCAACTCCAGATCTCTGGGTTGTGAGTTTGAGACCCATGTTGGGTGTATAGAAATTATATACATATAAAAAACAAACTAACAGAGACTGGGGTGAGGGGGGAACAACAGCAAAGGCAACTCTGCCCAGAAGCTAAAGACACTCGCACGATCTACTTTAGTCTGTAAAGGTCTCCTCATTTTGACAAGCGTGAGCATTCCAGCCTCTAGTTGTTCTTCCTACTACTCATCAATGAGGCAAGAACCCAAAGAAGGCTCTTTCTTGATAAACATTGTTCGCTAAAACCCAGAGTGCGTCTCCCCATTCAAGGGAGAAACTTTTCAGAAAAAAAAACTACCTAGATACCTATGTAACTTGAGGAAACACAACAACTGGCTATAGTAATCAATAGTATCTGATATGTATAAATGTGAAGAGACAACCAATGATCCCAGGTTTCTGAAATTATGTGAAGGAGAAGGCTCAAGGTGAATAAACAGAAAAACCAGTCTAGAAGGAAACAGTTAATTTACAGAAAGGAAACTTCTAAGATGCAAAAAAACTAAAAACAACCATGAAAAGGAGACGAGGGAATACTTGGAAACAGGAAAATGCCTGAAAAAATTAAAATTTTATTGGAAAGCCTAGTGATAAAGTTCTGTTTCAAAAACAAAAACAAAGTCAAAGAGCTAGAAAAGACAGCCTATATAATGGCATGGAAAGACTGAAGCAATAGGTCTAAGAGTAATCTCGAAGGCATCCCCAAAAGGAGAGATAATGGAAAGGTGAAATAATAGAAAATTTTCCTGAACAAAAAAATACAAATATTTGAGACTGAATGGGCCTACCAAATACCAAAGAGGAAATGGAAAAAAGATAGATCCTAGTGAAATTTCAGAATTCCAAAAGAAAACAGCACAGGAGTAAAAAGAATTATAGTGTAGGTGATTCATAAAATACATTTAACATAACTGAACTCAACTACATAAACATGAAAAAGAAAGAAACAGTAAAGGCCATTCCACCTACCCAACGAGTTATGCCCCAGAATAAAAGAGAAATGGGACATGTGACGCGGCAAGCCAAAAAATGAAAGTATTTGTCTGCATCAGGGAGATCCAAGTGTTTAAAGGTAAGATACGTTTTGTACAATACTGCCCCTGTACACTGTGCACGCACAACCAAAGAAACTACAATCTTGCTCAATGATATAAGATAAAACATAGTAGTGACATTACCCATGGTGACATGTCTATACTTTATGGGTAACTTACAGGGATTTTCTAAGGTAATTTGGATTATGAACCATTTCATCTTGTGAGCTGATTATGAAACCTAAGGGATAATATAATATTGTGATTTAGTCTCCTGTGTTCTGTAAGAAACAAGAATCAGGCTGATAACACACTTCTCTGCAAGCTGGAACACAAAAGATCAATGATCTTCATGTTCAAAAAGGAAAAAAAAAACTTAGACCACGCAAATGTTACTATGAAAAATATTTAACAAAATGGAAATGAAATACATTAAAATTAAAACTATACTGGACACAAGAAACAGTAGCAACTGATTACGACTCAGAAGAAATGAAAAAACCTAGATGGGAAGAACATGAGAAGACACCAAAAGACACTTGTTTGGCAAAAATTCTACAATTCAATGTTCTTCTCTACAGCTCAAAACAAAACCTTTGTTTTCTTACCTTTCCTTCCCTCCCTCCCAAACAGAAAACAAAAACAACGACTAAAAATATTGCCACCGATGCCAAACAAGTAACAAGTCTGTTTACAATATTATCATCCACCAAGTCCCCCCCCCTTTTTTTTGAGACTGGTAAACATTTCAAAACCATAGGGACAAAATGGATTATGTGCCTGCCTAAAGCCGAAGGGAAAGACAGGAGGACTGATAATAAATAGGAATGCTTTTCTTTTTTTTTTTTAATTATAGTTGACACACAATGTTATATTAAATAGTTTCAGGTGCACAATATAGTGATATATGTTATACATTATGCTATGCTCACCAGAAGTGTTGCTACCACATGTCACTAGTATGACACTATTAAAATACCATTGACTATATTCCCTATGCTGTACCTTTCATCCCCATGACTTATTCATTTCATTACTGGAAGCCTGTACCTCCCACTCCCCTTGACTGCTTTTTGCCCAACATCACTCCCTCTGACAACCATCAGTTCTCTGTACTTATGGGTCTGGTTCTCCTTTTTGCTTCTTCATTTGTTTTATGAGATTCCACATACAAGTGAAATCATTCTGTTTTTGTTTTTCTCTGACTTATTTCACTTAGCATAATACTCTCTAGGGCCATCCATGTTGTCACAAACGGCAAGATCTCATTCTTTTCTATGGCTGAGTAATATTCCACTGGGTATATATACCACATTTTCTTTATCCACTCATCTAGCGATGGACATTAAGGTTGCTCCATATCTTGGCTACTATAAATAACGGCACAATAAACAAGGGTGCATATTATCTCCTCAAATTAGTGTTTTCATTTTCTCTGGGTAAAGAGCCGGTAGCGGAATTACTGGATCACGTGGTATTTCTATTTTTAATTTTTTGAGGAACCTCTATGCAGATGCTTTCCCGTGGCTATACCAATTTACATTCCCAACAGTGCACAAGGGGTCCTTTTTCTCCATATCCACACCAAAGCTCACTTCTTGTGTTCTTCAACCATTCTGACAGATGTGAGGTGGTATCTCCTTGTGATCTTGACTTCTATCTCCCTGATGACTACTGATGTTGCACATCTTTTCATGGGTCTGATTAGCCATTTGGATGTCTTCTTTGGAAAAATGTATGTTCAGGTCCTCTGTTTTTAATTGAATTATCTGGTTCTTTTTCATGCTGTTGTGTAAGTTCATTACATATTTGAGATATTAACCCTTTTATCAGGTTTATCATTTACAAATATCTTCTCCCATTCACTAGGTTGCCTTTTCATTTTGTTGGTTTCCTTCACTGTGCAAAAGCTTTTTATTTTGGTGTATTTTATTTTTGCTTTTATTTCCCTTGCCTGAAGAGACATGTCTAGAAAAATGCTGCTAAGGTCAAAGTCAAAGAGATTACTGTTTATATTATCTTCTAGGAGTTTTATGGTTTCAAGTCTCACATTTAATGCATTTTGAAATTATTTTTTGTGTATGATATAAGAAAGTGGTCAGTTGCATTTTTTGTATGTAGCTGTCCAGTTTTCCTACCACTTACTGAAGAGACTGTTTTATCCCTTCTTGCCTCCTTTGTCGTAGATTAATTGACCACATAAGCATGGGCTTATTTCTGGGCTCTCTGTTCTGCCCCACTGATCTATGTGTCTATTTCTGTGCCAGTACCATACTTTTTTATTAAAGCTTTGTAGTAGATCTGGGTACAGGACTTCTCTCTCAGGTGATGCAAATGTTCTAAAACTGACTGTGGTTGCACAACTATGAAAATATTAAAAACTATTGAATTGTGTGGCTGCTCAGCAATGTGCAAGCAGGTAACACTAACAATGCTCTCAATTAAATGACAGGGTAAGACTCCAGAACACCTGTTTGGCCTATAATCTTACCAACTGGGTGACAAAAATTTATAAGTACCACTTAGTTTGGTAATAATATAATGGTTTTACTAAATGTGTTTGAGTGCTTCTTGTCCAACCTGTACATTTACAAATGAGAGATTAGTATAAGCAGTTACAAATTCAACGATGAAATTAATATCCTATTAGGCATCCTTCAAGTTTCATAAAGATTTAACTGAATTTAAAAGCCAACCCAATTTAATTTTTAAGAGTCTATAATAACTATTGTGCATATGCAGGGATTTTCTCAATACTATGAAACCAAAAGTAAAAATTTTTTAAATAAACAAAGCAGATACTGATTTAAGACAAGAAATACCAGTTCATTTTTAATTGTCAAAATAGTCTCATGAGTTCCACCCATTAACTTCAAAACATGTAACTAGTACATACATAAACTTATAAAATAAATGTTATAACTTTAAGAAGAAGTATGACAGCACATTAGTTAAGAGCCTAGGCTCCAATCTCAGATCACCGGAGTCTGAATCCAAATCTGGCCACTTACCAGCTATGCAACTTTTAGCCTTAAATTTCCTCATCCATACATATCAAAATAATGATACCTACTTCCCAGGATTGTCAGGATGATTAAATGAAAGTACTAAGCATGGTGCTTAGCAAACTGTAAATACACAATAAATGCAACCTATTATCACACTACTAAAAGATATCTTCCCTTGCTTTAAAAATCAGGGTTCACTACAACATTTCATTTGTAAAAATGTATCCACTGTTTAAAATAAAAGGAAAGTTCTAGGCAAATGACTCAGCCCCCTGTATTCCAAAAATTAAGCACTGGAGATAAAGTACATTTTTAGTTATAAAACAAAATAGTCAAGTTCCCTAACCCCAGAAGGAGGAAAAAAAAATCCAAATATAGTGTTAATTGGTAAGCATTACCACCCACACCCACCTGAAAAAAAATTACAATTAGAAATGTATTGGATCCTGGATCAATAAATTTTTTTAACGATTCTATTTATTGGGGAGCCTGGATGGCTCAGCTGGTTAACCATCTGCCTTCTGCTCAGGTCATGATCCCAGGGTCCTGGGATGGAGCCTCGCATGGCATCTCATCATATCTAGCTCCTTGCTCAGCAGGGAGCCTGCTTCTCCCTCTCCCTCTGCCTGCTGCTCCCCCTGCTTGTGTGTTCTTGCTCTCGGTCAAATAAATAAGGAGAGACTGAAAACTGTCAAATGTGCTTCATTTTCTTCTTTTCTAAAACAATCTTTTCACACCTGGTCCCTTTTTCATTTTAGTAGCAGCCCCAACACTCTAGAAGTCAAACAAGAACTCTCGAAATTAGGGGGTTTTCCCCATTCCCTTCAACTGATCAATAGTAAGAACCTTTATTTCTATTTCTAAAACATGTTAGTGTTTCAGATAAATCTCTACGAGGATGAGCCAACCTATACAAGAAGTCAGGAACTGTTCCTTAATTTAAGATCTGAAGGATGACTAAGAATTAAAACAGGTGAAAAGGTGGAAGAGAAGATTAAAGAAAAGAACAGCAAACATAAAGGCTCTTAGCAGGAGCAAGAATGGAAAATTCAAGAAATAGAAAGGCTAGTGCATTAGAATTCTGTGAGTAAAGCAGGCCAGACTGTAAGATAAAGCTAACGCCAACTCAGGGGTCAAACACCACAGGACATTCTTCATAGACGGGGTAACCATGTATTATTACACTTAGCCAAAGGCACCTCTGTTAATGCCTATCATATCCATTTAATTATTAATGTGTTCCCCTTCACTCTCAAAACTGTCTCAGTTCTCAGTCTGTTCACCCTAAGTATTAGTAATGTTTATTCTTTTTTAAAGATTTTATTTATTTATTCGACAGAGATAGAGACAGCCAGCGAGAGAGGGAACACAAGCACGGGGAGTGGGAGAGGAAGAAGCAGGCTCACAGCGGAGGAGCCTGATGTGGGGCTCGATCCCATAACGCCAGGATCACGCCCTGAGTCGAAGGCAGACGCTCAACCGCTGTGCCACCCAGGTGCCCCATTAGTAATGTTTAGATAATGGTCTTTACCCTAGGAAAAAACACTGGAAACGATGTCAGGAAACAAATCCTCTGGCTACGGAATAAAAGTAACTTCTCACTCCTACCCAAAGTTCTAATCATAAAATTCTCTTATTATTTTCTACCTACTGGTAATAACGTCTACCTAATAAAATCCCACTGCTTCTTCAAAGTGTAGCTCTTCAAGGAGGCTTTGCCTGATACCCATTTAGAACTCATGACCCCTTCTCTGTACCGCTTAGATTTAATTTCATTTACAGTCACTTGAGGCACATTCAACTTATGTATATGTCAGTATCACTTTCTAGATAAATCTTTTTTCATCCTGGGATACCAACAGGCCCCAATATATTGTACTGCATTACTGTAATGCATTAGCTCTATCTTTTATATTAACCAAATGCCATAATTTTGCATTTCTCAATATGTTATGTAAAACCTGCAAGATACATTAAAATATGAAGACTTCTGTGATCAAATAAATGTGGGAAATACAAATCTCTTTTTTCAGTGATTAACATTAGCATCAAAGGTTTGTATGTCTCTACAAACTTTAACACAAGGTCATTTTTTAATTTAGAAATATACTCCAAAATAACATTTTTAAGGTTTTCTTTAATCTTGCCATTTGGGGTGCCTGGGTGGCTCAGTCAGTTAAGCATCTGACTCTTTTTTTTTTTTTTTTTTTTTTTTTATTTTTTTTNATTTGACAGAGAGAGAGAGAGAGAGACAGCCAGTGAGAGAGGGAACACAAGCAGGGGGAGTGGAAGAGGAAGAAGCAGGCTCCCAGCGGAGAAGCCTGATGCAGGGCTCGATACCAGGACTCTTGGATCATGCCCTGAGCCAAAGGCAGATGCTCAACGACTGAGCCACCCAGGTGCCCCAGCATCTGACTCTTGATTTCAGCTCAGGTCATGATCTTGGAGTCATGAGATGGAGTCTACGACAGGCTTTGCACTGGGGAAGGAGGCTGCTTAGGATTCTCTCTCTCTCTCTCCCTCTGCCCCTTCCATGCTCTCTCAAGTAAATAAATAAATCTTTAAAAAAAATAATAATAATCTTGCCATTTGACCATCTGTGGTTTTCATACCTATTGTATAAACACGGACTTTTCCACTTGATAATTTAACAAATACATAAAACAGAATGTAACTATTTAACATGCTGAAGAATATTTCTCTCAAATCATCAGCTAAATTTAATAAAGAAAGATTAAAGACAGTAAATACTTGGTTCCTAACACTCCCCTTCTTCTAAACATCTCCTGCCACTAGTGAGTCACAGCAATCTTTCCATTAAATATCAATCGTTCTCAACTCAAAATTCAGATGTCCATTAATAGTCAATTGAAGTTGGGAGGCAAGATCGAGTATTTACCATTTAATTACCATTAAAGTGTTAATATTACCACTATAACACCTTGTTCTGAAAGTACTAGTCAGTGCAGCATGAAAAAAGAAATGTGAAGTATAAAACAGTAAAAAGAGAAGAAAGTTATTTACAGCTAATATGTTTGTCTACTTGAAAAGTACAAGGTAGGAGACTGAAAAAGTTTTAGGAATTAGAATACAATTCAATAGAGTAACTTTTTAAAAGATTTATTTATTTATTTGAGAGAGAGAGAGAGAGACAAAGTATGAGCGCACACAAGTGGGGGGAGGGCAGAGGGAGACACAGAATTCACAAGCAGACTTCCAGGGCCCCATCTGGGGCTTGATGCCAGTATCCTGAGATCATGACCTGAGCCAAAATCAAGAGTTGGCCACCAAACTGACTGGGCCACCCAGGTGCCTCTCAACAGAGTAACTCTTTACAAATTGAACAAATCAAAGAAATCAATAGCATTCCTGTGTAACAGCAATAACTAATTAAAATATAATGGGAGGAAAAAAGATCCAATTTACAGTAACAACTACATACAAAATATTCTGAATATAAAATTTAAAAATATATAAAATTATCTAAAAACTTCCAAATTTTTCAGACAATAAACAGGCGATATACCATCTTTACAAAAGAAAAAAACCAATACTATGAAGAATATAATTTCCTCACATAAGAGGGAAGGTAGGTTGAGACAGAGGTAACTAGATAAAACAATTATCAAGGACAACTGGGAAAAAAAGGTAAAAAGAATATCAGAGGAAGTACTGAATTATAATATTAACACGGAGAAAAATATGCCCTACCATATAACAAAGGTACAATAATTCAAGAATGTGGGATGGGCATGACAATTACTAAACAGATTAATGGAACAGAATAGAAAACACAAACTCCAAAGTATACTTAAGAATCAGAATATGACCAGTAGTCATTTAAGATGAGAAAATCTGGATCACCACCTCACACTTTACACCAAAAAAATTCCAAATAGATTAAAAACAAATTGAAAAAACAGAAATATTAGAAGATAGGAAAGTCTTATAACTAGAAACAGAAATAAGTTCTCATGAGAAAGTTTAATGAACTTAATCACATTTAAAATAAAAACTGGAAAACCTTAAAGACAATCTGGGGTAAAAGTATGAATTAATAACATCACAATGTCAATATTCTACTTATAAAGCAGCCTTAGAATCCACTAAAGAATAGCAACCCAGCTCTTTCAACCATCTTTCCATGGCGCCATAATGTTGTGCATGAATGTCCTGACAGATGCTCTCAAGCGAATTAACAATGCTGAAAAGAGGGGCGCCTGGGTAGCTCAGTAGATTAAATGTTAAGTGTCCAACCCTTGATTTCGGCTCAGGTCATGATCTCAGGGTCGTGAGACAGAGCCCCCTGTGGGCAAGGGGCCTCCTTAAGATTCTCTTCCTCCACCCACCCTATACCCCAGCCCCCCACTTGGGCACATATGCACGCTCTTTCTCTTAAAAAAACCAAAACAAAACAACAACCACCAAAACCAATCCTGAAAAAAGAGGCAAACACCAGGTTCTTATCAGGTCATACTCCAAAGTCAATCTCCGGTTTCTAACTGTGATGATGAAGAATAGTTAACACTGGCAAATTTGAAATCATTGATGATCACAGAGCTGCAAAAATTGTTGTGAACCTCATGGGCAGGTTAAAACACTATGGAGTGATCAACTCCAGATTTGATGGACAACTCAAAGACCTACAAAATTTGCAGAATAATCTACTCCCATCCCACCAGTTTGGTTTCACTGTACTGACAACCTCAGCTGGCATCATGGACCTTGAAGAAGCAAGATGAAAACAAAGGAGGGAGATCCTGGGACTCTTTTTCTAGGGATATAACACAGGCCTACAAATAAAACGCCACTATGGAAAAAAAAATAGCATCCCAATAAAAAATGACTGAAGACTAGAAATAAGCAAGAAACACTCAATCTCACCTGAAAAAATTAAATGAGATACCATTTTCTCTCAGATTATCAAAAATACAAGCAAATGGATAGACAGAGATAGAAATTCCCCTCTTATTTTTTTTTAAACCTAAATATATCAAGGAAATTTCTCAGTAAACAGACCTATCTAGGGGCACCTGGGTGACTCAGTCAGTTAAGGGTTTGCCTTCGGCTCAGGTCATGACCCAGGGTCCTGGGATCGAACCCCACATCTGGCTCCCTGCTCATGGGGGAGCCTGCTTATCCCTCTCCCTCTGCCTGCCACTCCCCCTGCTTGTGCTCTCTGTCAAATAAATAAAAATCTTTTTAAAAATACATACATACATAAAATCTTTAAAAAAAAAAACCCAGAGATCTACCTAATTCATTCTATTTAGTGGCCACATAATCTTTTATTATATTATATTGATGGACATTTTGGTTGTTTCCAGCCTCTTTTTCAATACAATATTATTTATAGTTGTCATACTTGTACATATAAACTAGCTTACATATGTGAACGTATATATGTTCGTGTGTGTGTATACATAAATATATACATATAAAAAAATCAATTCCTAAAAGTGGAATCACAAGGTTAAAGGGCATAGGCGAGGAAGTTCTTTTCTGCCACAGGTCCTGTCCCCGTGCTTTAACAGAAACACCTTTTTGCATAGAAAAAAAGAGGGGGACATAGGTGAATATAAATTTTTGATAGATGTTACTAAATTGCTCACCAAAGCATTCCACCAATAGATATAGAAACCAATAGGGGAAATTCCTGTTTCTTTAGCACTTCTCCAGAACTTGGCATGAAGTTTTTTTCATCTTCCTCAATTTGCTAGGGAAAAAATGTTACCTCTTTGCTTCAATTTGCATTTTATTGTGTTTTCCATTTAATCATTTCCATTTTCATTTTTTAAATTTTGAATAAGAATCTTTCTGAATAGTTATTAACCATTTGTGATTCTTATTTCTATCAACTGCCTGATTATGGAATTTTTTAGGTGACCTTGAGGCAGAGGTTCCTAAACCATTACAGTTAGTGGTTAACACTTAGCAGGAACCTCACTCCATGCCTGGCACTTTTTTCCAAGCGCTTTACATGACTTAATTCAATTTAGCCTCCCCAAAATCTCATCAAATAAGCACTGTTAGCACCTCTATTTTATAGATGAAGAAATGCAGTTCTGAGAGTTTAAGGAAACATACACACACATATATATATACACAAAGAGTTCTGAAAAAGGCTCCCCAGAAAAAAGTCCAAACATCCAAAATCTGGCTCTACCTTCCTCAACTGCTTCATCCTTTCCTGCCTTCGTATTCCCGTTGCCTCCCCATCCCCAAAGCAAATGCCCTAGTTATTACAAATGACCACTAGCTTACCTCGTCTTTCAGGTAGTTCACGCCTCTGAACCATTATACACAGTGCTTCAGCTTTTCCAGTCATATCAGTAAACACTTACTCAGTTTTCATGACTGAACTAAAGTTACAACTCGTTAATGATGCTGTATCTCACACAACTCACGCTACACCCAACTTTCTGAACAAGGCAGAATTCACAACTCTTTCATAGCACTACTATAGCAGATCTGTCTATAATAGCGTGTATAAAAAATTCACTCTAAAGTTGGGGATGCTATAAGGAATCAAGTTCCCATACACATTTCTGAAGCTACATCATGAAATGTCCCATTCTTGTTGTAGATCAATCTGCTGACAAATAACAGGGATTATACAAACGTGGAGTTTTAATCTCATTTTGGGGACTATCTAAAACAGAACCCAATTTTAAAAATGCTGTTTTTATACAAAAGCCTTTACAATTACACAAAAATTAAAAATACCTAGTTTCCTTCAACCTAAATCAAGACTCTATAAAGACTTAGAGATTCCACATTTCTCAAAGAAGGAAATAGGTTAAAGTATATCCTAGGGGTGCCTGGGTGGCATAGCGGTTAAGCGTCTGCCTTCAGCTCAGGGCGTGATCCCGGCATTATGGGATCGAGCCCCACATCAGGCTCCTCTGCTATGAGCCTGCTTCTTCCTCTCCCACTCCCCCTGCTTGTGTTCCTTCTCTCACTGGCTGTCTCTATCTCTGTCGAATAAATAAATAAAATCTTTAAAAAAAATAAAAAAATAAAGTATATCCTAGCCTAGAGAGATTTCTGTCTGTTGGATACTGCTGTAAGCCTAGCACTTACAACAATGCCTACTATAAAACAGATGCTTAATAAACGTTTGCTGAATAAAGGAATTATTTTTATTAGTTAATAAATAATTTAAAGGGGGAGCCTGGGTGGCTCAGTTGGTTTAGCGACTGCCTTTAGCACACATCCTGATCTCAGGATTCTGAGATGGAGCCTCACATGGGGCTTCCTGCTCAGAGGGGAGTCTCTCCCTTCTCCCTCTCCCTCTGCCCCTCCCCCCAAATTGTGCACGCTTTCTTTCTCTCTCTGTCTCAAATATATAAAATCTTTAAGAAAATAAAAGTAATTTAAAGCTTCTTTTATAATAAAAACTTGAACATCCAAAAGAGTGTAACTTTAAAAATTACAAGAATAGACACGCCTCGATGGCTCAGTCAGTTGAGTGTCCAACTCTTGGTTTTGGATCACGTCGTGATCAGGATCCTGGGATCTGGCCCGCATCGGGCTCTGCGCTCAGCACAGAGTCCGCTTGTCCCTCTCCCTCCCCCTGTGTGTGCACATGCTCTCTCACTCTCTATCAAATAAGATCTTTAAAATAAAAATTACAAGAGTCTAAAAGATTAAGCAGAAACTTCAAAATGCTTTTTATGCTTGAAACAGACATCTCAAAATTAAATGCCTAATCTCTTTCCTTCAACCCCAAATGGTAATGCTCGTCTTTCCCTACTGTTATTCCAATTTAAACATCCCTTACTTATACTTTCAAATTTGTTCATACCAATGATCTTTATAAGCATTTTATCAAGTTAGAAAATGTAACAAATCTGTTATGGAAAAAACATTTATAAAGGCAGTACTCACTTTGAACTGCAGCGCAGAACCATGAAAAAGACCTTGCAAGCTGAAACTGAGCAATCTCATTAATCAAAGGGAAAAAAAAATCACAATTGTTCTGTGAACTTTAAAATTTCTGTCATAACATTTAAAAACATTTAAGACTTTTTAACTGTTAATTATAAATGCATAGGAAAATGGTAACTATTGTGTGATTAATATTTACTATTTTATAATTTAAAACAGAAGAAACACTGAAAATCAGAGTGTTCTATTTCTTTAAAAAAAAAAACTTACCAAGAGTAGGCAGTTCTTGCCTTCTCATTTTCCTCATATAACTTATGACACAGAATAAGCATGTTTTCTATGCCTTGGCAAACTCTCTTCATCTGTTTGAAGTCTGGTTCAGCTTCCCATATTTTACCCTTTGTCCTTTCAGTCTTATCAAATATATCCAAGAATTCCTTTAATGTGGAATTTTTGCTGGAGTCACTTCCTCTGGAACATCTTCATCCTTTCTATCACAATGACTTTCCTCATTCATGTTGATAAATTCACCTTTACTATAAGTTCCTTGGGCTTCAAATGAATATTGTTCCCTTTACAACCACTGTATCTTTCATCACATTAAGTTATTGATGGGCTTGCATTCCAAAACAGACCTATCCCACATTAAATTGTTGATGATTATAATTACTTGCTCAATTAATCTTTGGAATCTGGGTGTGAAGTTCACACATCATTCCTATTTGCTCTAGCGGCTTAATCCATGCTGATTCTGAAAAGAAACCATTCTTCACTGGCAATAAAGAGTTCTTTGGTCTTTTTGTACTTAATTTTCTTTCATGCAGCAAATAACTTCAACACTAATGAATGTGAGCCAAACTGAGTTCCTATTACAATTTAAACTTGATGATGTTAAAGCGATTTTACCTTGTTTTTTATATTCTTCCAACTTTTTCAATATAGTTCACACTATACCTTCATACAGGCCTAGCTCTTATCCTATCTTCACTTACCTGTCATTGTTTTCAAATAATCTGACATCCAAATTTTCAAATCTAGTGGTATCACTTTTCATTTTTTAGCCATACTTCGATCTTTGTTGGTCAACTCTCCCCTTTGATTACCCAGTTACATAAAATGCCACAAAGATTTAGAAGACAAGGAAGCAACACAACTACATCCTTTGCTGTCTATGAAAGAACTGAATAACAGACACACAGTGATCAATCCCCAACAGGCTTCGAGAGAAGTAACGTGACTAGTCATTGATCATAATGGACATCTATTAATTACCTACTGACTTGTGAACTGAAGAGCTAGCATAGTTTATACACTACATGATAACTGAGAGTTCACATACCATGGTAAATGACATCTGAGATTTGTTAGGGGATTGGTATTATTTAACAAAACTGTGGCAACAGAACTTCAAGCAAAGTGAGGACCGACTAAACAAAGAAAAAAGTAGTTAGATGTGGAAAATATGTGCTGTCAAATATGTGATAGGTCTCAAAAAAGACTGTAAACATCAGTATTTTTCCATTCTAGTCACTGATCTGCTACTAACTTACTAACAGACCTTAAGCAAGAAACTTAACTCCTTGGGGGGTCTAAATTCTTCAACCCATATAATTAATGAAATTGGTCTACAAAATCCTAAAAGTTCTCTCCAAACTTTGAAACCTGATGCTCACAATTCACCTCAAGTGAGGCATAAACTAAGAACTCAAATCGGTGTAATGGAGGATGAAAACGTGATAAAGATACAATAAAAGCAGATCTCATTCTCTCTCCATAACAGCATTTCCTAACTAACTGATTTTTTAAGACATTAACAACTCTTCCTTTAAAATGGAATCATATCAGGGGCACCTAAGTGGCTCAGTTGGTAAAATAAATAAAAATTTAGAAAGGAATCATATCCATCTACTTTTAACATTTTTATTCATTGCAAAATTTATGTAAAGTTAAAGTAATTATTCCCACTGGAATTACTTTGACATGAACTAAAAATTAAATAGGCTTGACTTCTCCATCAAAACAAGATTATCAACTTACAGTAGGTATACCCGGCATTTCTTTCTTTCTTTTTTTTTTTAAGATTTTATTTACTTATTTGACAGAGATAGAGACAGCTAGCGAGAGGGGGAACACAAGCAGGGGGAGTGGGAGAGGAAGAAGCAGGCTCATAGCAGAGGAGCCTGATGTGGGGCTCAAACCCATAACGCCGGGATCACGCCCTGAGCTGAAGGCAGACACTTAACCGCTGTGCCACTCAGGCGCCCCTATACCCAGCATTTCTCACTCATATCTCATGTCCTGTCAGTATGCTTTATTAGTAATGTTTCCTTTTTTTTTTTTTTTTAAGATTTTATTTATTTATTTGACAGAGGGAGTACAAGCGGGGGAGCGGCAGCCAGAGGGAGAGGGAAAAGCAGAGCCCCTGATTCAGGGCTCAAACCCAGGACCCTGGAATCATGGCCTGCGCCGAAGGCAGACGCTTAACCAACTGAGCCACCCAGGCACTCCGGTTTAGCGTTTCTTAAATGCTATGCAGAATAAAAACCAAACTTCTAAATAAAAGCAGTTGAGGTAAGCTGGATTTTACAAATTCGTAATTCTTTAAAATGAACCAACTGGGGGCGCCTGGGTGGCACAGCAGTTAAGCGTCTGCCTTCGGCTCAGGGCGTGATCCCGGCGTTATGGGATCGAGCCCCACATCAGGCTCTTCCGCTAGGAGCCTGCTTTTTCCTCTCCCACTCCCCCTGCTTGTGTTCCCTCTCTCGCTGGCTGTCTCTATCTCTGTTGAATAAATAAATAAAATCTTTAAAAAAAAATAATAAAATAAAATAAAATGAACCAACTGAATTAATTACAAGTTCAGAAATATACTGAACTCAGCCATTGGAAATGTTTTATTAGGGCACCTGGATGGCTCAGTCGGTTAAGCGTCTGCCTTCACCTCAGGTCATGATCCCAGGGTCCTGGGATCGAGTCCTACATTCGGCTCCCTGTTTAGTGGAAAGCCTGCTTCTCCCTCTCCCTCTGCCTGCTGCTCCCCCTGCTTGTGCGTTCTCTCCCTCTCTCTCAAATAAATAAATAAAACCTTTAAGATTTAAAAAAAAAAAAAAAAAAAAAAAAGAAATGTTTTATTAGGTGGGACACCTGGGTGGTTCAGTCAGTTAAGTGTCCAACTCTTGATTTCAGCTCAGTTTATGATCTCGGGGTTATGAAATCAAGCCCCACGTCAGACACCATGCTGGGTGTGGAACCTGCTTAGGATTCTCTCTCTCCCTCTCCCTCTGCCACTCCCTACCTTTCTAAAAAAAAAAAAAAAAAAAAAAAAAAAAAAAAAAGTATTATTAGGAGTGCCTGGCTCCCTCAGTCAGTAGAGCACGTGACTCCTGATCTCAGGGTTGTGAGTTCAAGCCCCATGTTGGGTCTAGTAGAGCTTACTTAAAAAAAACTTAAAATTAAAATAAAAAGTAAATAAATAATATACCTTTAAAAAAAAATAAAGGCAAAGAGCCTAGTGGCTCAGTCAGTTAAGCATCTGCCTTCAGATCAAGTCTGAAGGGTCATGGAATCGAGCCCCAAGTCAGGCTTCCTGGTCAGCAGAGAGTCTGCTTCTCCCTCTCTCTTTGCCCTTCTCTCCCGCTCATGCTCTCTCTTGTGCTCTCTCCCTCTCTAAAATAAACAAATCTTAAAAAAGAAAAAAGAAATGTATTATTAAAGATTCACACTTACCAATAAATGGTGTTGGGAAAGTGGATAACTACATGTAAAAGAATTAAACTGGATCACTATCTTATATCATATTCAAAATGCATTAAAGACCTGAATGTAAGACATGAAACTACTAGAAGAAAAACAGTAATCTCTTTGACATCAGTCTTAGCAATATTTTTTTGGATCAGTTTCCTCAGGCAGGGGCAACAAAAGCTAAAATAAATGGATATACATCAAACTAAAAAGCTTTTGCAAAGCAAAGGAAACCATCAACAAAATGAAAAGGCAACCCACCGAATGGGAGAAGGAATCTGCAAATCATAAATCTGATAAAGGGTTAATACCTAAAATATATATAGGTCTTACACAACCTAATATGAAAAAAGAAAAAATTTAAAAATAGGCAGAAGACATGAATAGACATTTTTTGAAAGAACACATACAGATGGCCAACAGGCACATAAAAACATGGTGAAGAACAACAATCATCAGGAAAATGCAAATCAAAACCACAATATATCACCTCCTGTCAGATTTGTTATTACCAACATACAGAAAATAATAAGTGTTGGTAAGGACACAGAGAAAATGACTGTACACTGTACGCTGTCAGCAGAAATGTAAATTGGAGGAAAAAAATGTAAATTGATACAGCCATTATGAAAAAAAGTATGGAGACTCTTACAAAAATACAAATTCAAAAGAATATATACAACTCTATGTTTACTGCAGCATTATTTACAATAGCCAAATTATGGAGGCAACCTAAGCATCCATCAATAGATGAATGGATAAAGAAGCTGTGGTATACACATACACACACACACACACACACACACACACACACGCTGGAATATTATTCAGCCAAAAAAAAAGAATGAAATATTGCCATTTGCAACAACATAAATGGATCTAGAGAGTATAATGCTAAGCAAAATAGGCTAGTAAGAGAAAGACAAACACCATACAATTTCACAGATATGTGAATTTAAGAAACAAAACAAATGAAAAAAGGGGAAAAAAGAGAGAGAAACCAAAGAACAGACTTAACTAGAGAACAGATGGTTACCAGAAGGAAAGTGGGTGAGGGATGGGTGAAACAGGTGAATGGGATTAAGTGTACACTTAATCTTGATAAACACTAAGTAATATATGGAATTGCTGAGTCACTACAATATATACCTGAAATGAATACAACATTGTACATTAACTACACTGGAATTAAAATTAAAGTATGGAGGTTCCTCCAAAAATTCAAAGTAGAGGGGCGCCTGGGTGGCATAGCGGTTAAGCGTCTGCCTTCGGCTCAGGGCGTGATCCTGGCGTTATGGGATCGAGCCCCACATCAGGCTTCTCCACTGGGAGCCTGCTTCTTCCTCTCCCACTCCCCCTGCTTGTGTTCCCTCTCTCGCTGGCTGTCTCTATCTCTGTCGAATAAATAAATAAAATCTTTAAAAAAAAACAAAAAAATTCAAAGTAGAAATACCATATAATTCAGCAATTCTACCTCTGGATATTTACCCAAAGAAAATGAGAACACAACTCCAAAGAAATATATGCATGCCTACGTTCACTGCAGCATTATTTACAACAGCCAAGACATGGAAGCAACCTAACGTCCACTGACAGATGAATGGATAAAGATGTGGGTGTGTGTTTGAATACATTAAATATACACACACATATACATACTGGAATATCACACAGCCATAAAAAAAAAAATGAAATCCTGGGGTGCCTGCATGGCTCAGTCAGCTAAGGGTATGACTCTTGATTTCAGCTCGGGTCATGATCTCAGGGTCGGGAGATTGAGCCCTGCATCATCGGGTTCTGCGCTCAACTTGAAGTCTGCTTGAGATTCTTTCCCCCCCTCTCCCCCAACTCCTAGGCTCACTCTATCTCCCTAAAATAAATAAATAAAATAATAATCTTTGACAGCTTCCCCCCCCCAAAAAAGATGAAATCTTGTCATTTGTGATAACATGGATGGACCTGGAGGGTATTCCACTAAGTAAATTAACTCAGACAGAAAAAGACAAAAGACTGTATGATGTGGAATCTGAAAATCAAAACAAACAAAATAAAATAGAAACAGCCTCACAGATATAGGAAACTGTTGGTTACCAGAGTGGGAAGATGGTGGAGGGTAGACAAAATACCTTAAGAGCATTAAGAGGTGCAAACTTCTAGGGGGGGAAAAAAATAATTCACAAGAATGTCACTTGAGTGTTAAATTTACATTACCTATTTTTATGGAAATAATCTGTTTAGATAGCTATAAAAACTGAATAACAATAAAAGAAATAAAACTCAAAATTTATCACCAAGTACAGAGTATAGATTTTTAGTCACTGCTGTGAAAACAGCTTCAAACAAACTCAGATTCATTTGTGAAAAGCTATCACCTTAAAATGACTTCTTTCGTGACTTCTTTTCGTAACAGCTAAGAAGAAAATTAAGCTATCCAGACTTAAAATGGAAAAAGTCATTTGGAATAAGTGGATAACGTCTCCCTTTCGATGTGAATGTACAGAATGCTCTATTTACCCTTACACATAAACTAATGAAGGAGGAAAATGTGTGTTCCCATGATTCTTTACAGTAAGTTTGGAACAATTAAACTACACTTTTGTCACCAAGTTTAATACTCCAACAGAATGTATAAATACAAGTTTGAAAAACTAGAAACATTTATAATAAAATCTATGATAAATAAATAAAATTTAAAAAATCTATGATGTTACTCAAGGCAAATATTTTCAGTGCTTCCTAAAATCTATAGCAAATATGAACTTGTAAATTACAAAACTTAACAACAAATAAAGAGGGTTTCTTCAATTATTTACGGTAAAAATAAAAACCTCATAACCCTGACTTTAATCAAGTGGCAAACTGCCAGAAATAAAAAAAAAATACCAAAAATCAATCCAAAAAAAAATCCCCAAAATCATATATATTGACAAAAAATTGAAGAGCCAACTGATATCTAGCTTCAAAATATCTACGAAATAATGGCAGAAAGCAAAGATTACTCAACCTGTAAAAACCTGCAACCATATAAGAAACATAAAAAAGAGGGGTGCCTGGGTGGCACAGCGGTTAAGCGTCTGCCTTCGGCTCAGGGCGTAATCCCAGTGTTCTGGGATCAAGCCCCACATCAGGCTCTTCTGCTATGAGCCTGTTTCTTCCTCTCCCACTCCCCCTGCTTGTGTTCCCTCTCTAGCTGGCTGTCTCTATCTCTGTCAAATAAATAAAAAATCTTAAAAAAAAAAAAAAAAAGAAACATAAAAAAGAATAAAACCCCAGAAATAGTTGTTCCTTACGGGTCCCATCACCCTTTCAGGAGTTACCAAAAAAAACTATTTTTGCCATAATAGTAAGATATTATTTGTATTTTTACTGTGTTGACATTTGCACTAAGGGTGCAAAATCAATTCTGGCCCCTTAGGCAGTGGCACCAAACTATACTGGCAGTCACTGTATTCATCACTGCCCAATACTGACTATCGTGGATATATATTGGGAGAAAATACAATTTAAATATTTTAAATTTCTTAAGAGAGTGTCTTACAGAAGTAATCAGAAATCAAAAAGTACTTCTATTTAAAGAATAACTTAAAAGCAAGCCCAATCAGTTGTCTTCATTGTAATTAAAACATTTATTCCCTTAGAGATATCCCATCAACTTTTTTGATAATGGAAGACAGTACCAAAATCTAAATTCTGTGATTCTTTCCCCAAACTACAATTAATGCATAGTAGTAAGATTGTATGTAACTGTATTTTAGTATAACATTTAATACATTACACAAGATAATACAGGTAGAGGCCAGAAAGATAAAACTTAAAATGTCACTAAAAAATGGGGACACTTGGGGGCGCCTGGGTGGCTCAGCTGATTAAGTATTTGATTCTTCATTTCAGATTAGGTCATGATCTCAGCGTTATGAGACTGAGCCCCATGTGAGGCTCTATGCTGTGTGTGGAGCCTGCTTAGATTTCTCTCTCTCTCCCACTCCATCAGCCCCTCCCTTCTCTCTCTCCCTCTCTCTCTAATAAAAATAAAATTTAAAAAATAGGGGCACTTGCTTGATCTCATGGTTGTGAGTTTCAAATCCCACATGTATAGAGATTATTTGAAAAAAATAAAAGTTTAAAAAAACCGTCACTAAAAAATAAATTCTAACTAAATTTTCGTAGTTCTTAGTTTTCAAACTTAGTGTCATGTTACATTAATCCCAGATAATCTAACAGACCAACAAAGAGGAGACCAATAAAAAAAAAAATCTAACAAATATGAAAACTTAGTATTCCTGGATCATTCACTTTATACAAAAGTTATTTGTCTTTCTGAATGAACATTTTACTAAATACATACAAGCTATCTCTTTCTAAAGGACAGGAAAAGGCATAATACATATAAATTAGTTATCAGCAATCTAGAAACTGCTTTCCTAGGTACAGAAACTGGATACACTCAAATATATATCTCTAAACTCTTAACTGATGAAATGCCTACAAACGCTATTTTAGAATTATTTCAAGATTAGTTGCTCATTTTCTTAAAGGATCCACACAGACCTGAAACATACCTCTTGAAACCAAGAATAGACCAATTATATATATCTAAATTGCACATGTGTATACGTAAGAATTGAGATAAACAATCTCAATCATAAATAGTTCTACAATATTCAAATTCTTAAATAATCATGTATCATTTTGATAAGCAGAAAATAAAATCTGAAGCCTTGGTAAGTTATACATACATTTAATATATAACATACATTTTTAATATAACTTTTTAAAAAGGAAACGAAAACAAGTGATAATAAAGGTTTTTTATCTTAACACACACACAGCTTTTTTTTTTAAGATTTTATTTATATATTTCAGAGAGAGAGAGTGAGAGAGAGAGAGAAAGCATGAGCAGGGGGGAGGGGTAGAGGGAGAAGCAGACTCCCCGCTGAGTGAGGAGCCCGATGTGCAACTCAATCCCAGGACCCTGGGATCATGATCTGACCCCAAAGCAAGCACTTAACCAACTGAGCCACCCACGCATCCCCACACACATCTTCTTTACAAATTTCCTAACCTTTAGAATTGTTCCTGTGCCTTTAAAACACATGACAGACGTCCATTGCCACACTATTTTCAACAATGAAATATTAGAAAAAAGTCCCTCTACAGAGAAATTATCAAATGATTTATTAATACACATTATACTATGGAATTCTGTGCAGACTTTACAAAGAAGAAGGTAGAAAGTTTTAGAGATGGTGGTGATCTTTGCACAACAGTATGAATATACTTAATGCCTCTAAACTATAAACTTAGTATAAATGATAAAAATGGCAGATGCTGGGGCACCTGGGTGGCTCAGTCAGTTTAGCGTTCAACTCCTGATTTCAGCTCAGGTCATGATCTCAGGGTCATGAGATCGAGCCCTACATCAGGCTTTGCACAGAGTCTGCCTGAGATTCTCTCTCTCCCTTTCCCTCTGCCATCCACTAGTGTTCTTTCTCTAAAATAAGTCAATAAATCTTAAAAAAAAAAAACTAATAAAGTCGCAACAAAAAAATAGAATGAAGAACCAGACAAATTTTAGAACTGAAAAATTAAAACACCAAAAAACAAAAAGAAAAAAGAAACCCTCAATGAATGGTTATCAGGGGCTGGGGTCAGGGGATAATGGGCAGTTATTATTTAACAGGAACATAGCTCAGTCCAGATGATGAAATGGTCTTTTTTTTTTTAAGATTTTATTTATTTATCTGACAGAGAGAGAGAGAGAGAGAGAGTATGAGCAGGGAGAGAGGCAGGAGAAGCAGCAGGCTCCCCACTGAGCAGGGACCCAGACATGGAGCTTGACCCCAGGACCCTGGGATCATGACCTGAGCCAAAGGCAGAAACTTAACTAAGCCGCCCAGGTGCCCCTGAAATAGTCTTTGAGATAGACAGTGGCTCTGTAACAACTGGAAGCTATCAATGAAATAAACCATACACTTAAAAATGGTCTAAGTGGTGAATTTTATGTTATGTATATTTTACCACGATAAAAAAAAGTGGTGGGGTGCCTGGGTGGCTCAGTTAAGCGTTTGCCTTCAGCGCAGGTCAAGACCGCAGGGTTCTGGATTCGAGCCCCATGTCAAGCTCAGCTGCTCAGCAGGGAGTCTGCTTCTCCCTCTCCTACCCACTTGTGCTCTCTGTTGCTATCTCTGTCTGTCTCTCAAATAAATAAATAAAATCTTTTAAAAAATGGTAATAAACTAAAGCAAACTCAGTCATGGGTTCAAGAGCAAAACAGAGACACAGAGGAAAGAATCATGAAAATAGATTAATAGAAACTACCTAAACTGAACAAGAGAAAAAAAAATATTAAAAAAAAAAAAGAGGGGTGCCTGAGTGGCACTGTCAGTTGATCCCTGGCTCTTGGTTTCAGCTCAGATTGTGATCTCATGGTCATGGGATCAAGCCCCATATTGAGCTCCACGCTCGGTGCTGAGTCTGCCTGAGATTCTCTCTCTCTGCCCCTCCCAATTGTGCTCCCTTTCTCTAAAATAAATAAATCAAACTTAAAAAAAATGAACAAAGCCTCAAAAACCCATATGACAATATCAAAAAGAATAACATTCATGTAATCAGAGTCCCAAAAGGAAAGAAAAACTGTAATGCAGAAAAAGTACTTAAAGAAATAATGGTCATAAGCTTTTCAAATTTGAAAAAAGATATAACTGCAAATTCAAGCTAAGCAAATCCCAAACAGTATAAATCTAAAGATATCCAAATCAAGACACTCATAATGAAACTGCTGTAAACTAAAGACAAAGAAAAAAAATCTTTAAAACAGCCAGAGAAAAATGACATATTAGCTATCATTGCGTATTTCTCATCAGAAATCTTGGATGCCAAAATAAAGAAGAAAACACTTTTTTAAAAGATTTTATTTATTTATCTATTTATTTGAGAGAGACAGAATTGTCGAGAGCATGTGCATGTGGGGGGAGGAGCAGAGGGAGAGGGATAAGCAGACTCCACACTGACAGCACCGAGCCCAATACAAGGCTCAATCCCATGACCCTGAGATCATGACCTGAGTCGAATTCAAGAGCCAGACATCCAACCGACTGAGCCACCCAGGCGCCCCAGAAGAAAACACTTTTAAAGTCCTGAAAGAAATTTCAACCCACACAGCTACATAGAATGAAAATACTCTTTAGAAATAAAGGTGAAATAAAGATATTCTCTAATGAGGAAAACTAGAAGCATTCACTATCTGCAAGCCTCCTCTAAAAGAACTTAAAGGTTTTTTATACAAAACTAAAATATAAGATTATTTAGGATATTAGAAATAAAGAACTGGTAACGATCTAAATAAATATAACTATTTATAAATACAATCCATTCTTACACCTTTAGTTATTTTACATGTCTGACAGCTAAATGTAAAAATAACACTATATGAGAGATGTGCTATGTATATATGAGATGGTAACACCATAAAGGGAAAGAGTAAAACAACCTATAAGGTGGGATCCAAAGTTCTGAAAAGTGATTAAATACTGATTCTAAAAAGCCTGTCTCAAAATGTTAAAAATACCATTTGAGTCCACTTATGACATTCTCAAAAAGACAAAACTACAGTAATAGAAAATAAAACTGTGGTTGCCAGTGGTTAAGAAGGAATGCATAATATGACAACAAAGGCATAACATATAGGAGTTTCTTGAAGCAACAGAATTGTTATTAATCCTATTTGTTGTGGTGCTTACAGGCATCTATACTTGTGTTTATAATTTATACAACTATTCACCAAACATGAACAAAAGAATTTTAGCTAGCATATGTTCATCTCTAAAATACATATATGCATGCAAGATAAATATACACATAACTGAATAGTGATATTACAAGAGATTTTTATCTTTATACTTTTTTAAATCTTTCAAATCATCTACAATGACTGCTGTCTTTAGAATAAAAATAAAATATTAAAAAATAACCACAATATACTTAATTAAGCTAAAAATATGCCACTTCAGGGGCACCTGGGTGGCTCAGTCGTTTAGCGTCTGCCTTCAGCTCAGGGCGTGATCCTGGCGTTCTGGGATCGAGCCCCACGTCAGGCTCCTCCGCTGGGAGCCTGCTTCTTTCTCTCCCACTCCCCCTGCTTGTGTTCCCTCTCTCATTGATCTCTCTCTGTCAAATAAATAAATAAAATCTTTAAAAAAAAATGCCACTTCAATACAGTTATCTAGTAGTACTATTTGGAAATGAGTACACGAGAACATTGCAGAGTTTTCTAAATTCTCCAAGTGTAAAGTTAATCATAATATCAGACAGCTTCAATTCCCCTTCCCCAACTCTCTCTCACAACCAATCTCTCTCAAAATTTACTAACAATACAGCTGACCTTCGAACAACATGGGGGATGGGGCACTGACTCCGCCCCCAGTCAAAAATCCACATATAGGAGCATCTGCGTGACTCAGTTTGTTAAGCATCCAACTCTTGGTTTTGGCTTGGGTCATGATCTCATGGGTTGTGGGATGGAGTCTTACATGGGGCTCCTTGCTCAGCAGGCAGTCTGCCTGAAAGATTCTCTTCCTCTACTCCTACCCCCACAAGCTCTCTAAAAATAGATACATCTTTAAAAAACACACACACACACATACATATAACTTTTGACTGCCCAAAAATTTAACTACTAATAGCTGACTGTACTACAAGCCTTATAGATAACATTAATACATATTTTGCATATGTATTGTACACTACATTCTACAGTGAAGCTAGATAAAAGAAAACATTATTTTAAAAATGAGGAAGAGAAATTACATTTACAGTATTATGCTGTAAGTACTGCATTTATCAGATAAAATCTGAGTATAGGGTGCTGGGTAGCTCAGTCAGTTGAGCAACTACCTTCAGCTCAGGTCATGATCCCAGGGTGCTGGGATCAAGTCCGTATCAGGGTCCCTGCTCAGTGGGGAGTTTGCTTCTCCCTCTGCCCCTCTTCTCACTCATGAGCTTGCTCGCTCTTGCTCTCTCAAAGATAAATCTTTTTTTTAAAAAAATCTGAGTATAAGTGGACCCATGAGGTTCAAACCCATGTTGTTCAAAGATCAACTTTATTGAGATTCTGAGAAGACAGAAGAGTAAGAAAGCACCAGGATTCTATCTCCCCATCTAAACAACAATGACACAGATTTAATCTATCTGATAAAACTGTTTTTGGAACTCTAGAGTCCACTGAAGGCTTGCAACTTCCAGGTATAGGTTTGGAAGGGAAATTTTGGGTCAATTTCAGCTCTTAGCAGGGTAGCAGCTATCCATCCTTCATCTCCATCTATAGGGCAAGCAGCTGAACATACCTTCCAGAAGCAGCTTGTGAGAACTAGGGTGGGCAAAAATGACCATATCCTCCAAGTACTGGAGATCTGTGCCCTAATTCCTCATTGCAGCTTCTGATCACAGAAATGAAGACAAAGAGGCAAATGGCCATTTTTGTTGCACCAACCCCCATTGCTACAGGTCCCTCCTTCTCCCCAGTACCCTTCCCCTCCCTTTCATTTTTTTCTTTCGTCCCCTTTGGGAGCCAGACATTAAAAAGAGTAGGACATTCAAAAGCAACTGCACATACAGAAGAAATTAAAAACTCACCATCCGTATCCAGGAAAAAGCAGTGACTGAGAAAAGACCTGAGAAGAATTTAAACTGACACTTCAGGCTGGTCCTAACCACAAAGACAGTCTATAACAATCAAAAAGATGAAGTATTTTTAAAAATTCTGAAAAAGGGTAGATCCTGATTTTCAGAATTAACATATTAGACTGAAATGTCCAGTTTTCAACAACAACAAAAATCACAAATAACAGCAAAACACGGCCCATACAAAGGAAAAACATAAACAGGAACTATTCCTGAAAAAGACCTGATGATAGACCTACTAAACAAACATATTAGAATAACTGTCTTAAAGAGGCTTAAAGAAGTAAAGGAAGATATAGAGTCTGGAAAACAATGTATAAACAAAGTAGAGGGGTGTCTGAGTGGCTCAGTTGGTTGGCATCTGACTTCAGCTCAGGTCATGATCCCAGAGTCCTGGGATCGAACCCCATGTCAGCAGCCTGAGCGGGAAGCCTGCTTCTCCTTCTCCCTCTGCCACTCTCCCTGCTTGTGTGCATGCGCTCTGTCAAGTGGATAAAATAAAATCTTTTTAAAAATGTAAATTCCTCATAATCTGATACAAAAGATGTAATACAGATTTAAAAAATAATAAAAATAAACAAAGTAGAAATACAATAAATTTAAAAACCTATAAGGAAACCAAAAAGAAATTCTGGAGATGAAAAGTACAGTAAATGAAATGAAAAATTCACTAGGGAGATTTAAAGACAGATAGGAGCAGGCCGAAAAAATAATCAGCAAACTTGAAGACAGGACAATGAAAATTATCAAGTTTAAGGAACAAAAAGAAAAATGACAGAAACAAAATGAACAGAGTTAGGTACCTGAGAGACACCAACAAGTGAACTAACATACACACCGTGGGAATCCCAGAAGGAGAAGAGAGAGAAAGGGGCAAGGAAAATATTTTTAAAAATAATAAACCAAAAACATCCTTAAACTTGATGAAAGACATGAATATAAATATCCACAAAGCTCAACAAACCTCATGTAAGATGAATTCGAAGAAATTCACAGAGAGACACTTTGGACAGACACAGACAAAGAATTTTGAAAGTAGCAAGAAAGCAATGATACACATACAACGGTTCCTCAAAAAGCACATCTGCAGGTTTCTCATCAGAAATGCTGGAAGCCAGAAGCCAGTGAGCTAATATATTCAAAGTGCTAAAAAAAGAAATAGTCAAACAAGATTCCTATATCTGGCAAAACTGTCCCTCAAAAGTTAGGGAGAAATTAAGACATTCTCAGATAAACAAGAATGCTCAAGGGTGTTCAGCACTGTGAAATGAAAAGACAGCAAACAGTAATTCCAAAAACATGAAGAAATGAGGATCTCAATGAAGGTAACTGCATGGCAATTATAAAAGCTAGTACTGGGGCACCTGGGTGGCTCAGTTGGTTAAGCAACTGCCTTTGGCTCAGGTCATGATCCCAGGATCCTGGGATCAAGCCCTGCATTGGGCTCCCTGCTCTGAGGGGAGCCTGCTTTTCCTCTGCCTGCAGCAACCCCTGCTTGTGCTCTCTCTCTCTCTAATAAATAAATCTTTTTTAAAAAAATTAAATTAAAAAATAAAGAATGCCTACCTCATGTTTTGGGACATACAATGTATAAAGAGTTAAGTCTGTGATATCAATAACCAAAGGTGTGGGGTTGGTGTTGTAAAAAAGCAGTTACTCTATGTTATTGATGTTAAGCTGGTATAAATTCAAATTAATGTTATAACTTTCGGTTGTTAAATGCAATCCCCAGGGTAACCACAAAGAATATAGCTCTAGAATATACAGAGTATGAAATGAGAAAGGAGTTTAAACATTTCACTACAAAAAATATCAACTAAACACAAAACAGTAATGCACGAAATAAGAAACAAAATAGCTAGAAAACATATAGAAAACAATCAGCAAAATGACAGAAGTCCCTCCTTATCACTAATTACTTTAAATGTCTTAAACTCTCCAATCAAAACATAGATCAGCAGAATTAATAAAAAGACATAATCCAGGGATGCCTGGGTGGCCAGTTGGTTAAGCATCTGCCTTCGGCTCAGGTGATTGATGATCCCAGGGTCCTGGGATTGAGTCCCACATTAGGCTCCTTGCTCAGTGGGCAGCCTGCCTCTCCCTCTGCCTGCTGCTCCCCCTGCTTGTGCTCTCTAGCTCTTTCTGATTTCAAATAAAATCTTAAAAAAAAATAAAAGGCATAATCTAACTATATGCAGCCTTCAAGAGAATCACTCTAGATCCAAAAATAGATTGGATGAAAGTAAAAGAACAGGAAAAGATATTCCATGCAAACAGTCACCAAAAGAGAGCAGGGGTGGTTACACTAACATTATACAAAACAGACTGAATCTAAAGGTTGGAAGTGACATTATATATTAATAAAACAGTCTGATACAGCAAGATATAGCAAATATAAACATTTACACACCTAATGGCAAACCAGCAAAATATATTAAGCTAAAACTGACAGAATTAAGGGCAGAAATAGTTCTACAGTAATAATTAGACACTTCAATACCCCACTCTCAATATTAGACAGAACAACCAAACAGGAGACAGATAAGAAAATGAAGAATTTAACACTACAATAAAACTAGACCTAACAGACATATACAAAACACTCTACCCAACGACATCAGCATATACATTCTTTTCAAGTGCATGTGGGATATTTTCTAGGATAGACCATATGTTAGGCCACAGTTAAGTCTCAACAGACTAGGGCGCCTAAGTGGCGCAGTCGGTTAAGTTTCCGACTCTTGGTTTCAGCTCAAGTAAGTCATCTCATGGTCACTGGATCGAGCCCCAAGTCAGGCTCTGTGCTCAGTGAGGAGTCTGCTTGAGATTTGCTCTCCCTCTCTCTCTGCCCCTCCCACCCATGCTTGCTCTCTCTCGCTCTCTCTAAATAAATATTTAAAAAGAAAAAAGTCTCAACAGACTTAAAAACACAGATTGAGCGTACAAAATATCCTCTCCAACCACAAAAGGTTGAAGTTCAAAACCAATAATACAAGTAAAATGGGAAAATTCACAAATTTGTGCAAATTAGCACCCTCTAAGTAAGCAAAGGACCAAAAAAGAAATCACAAGGGAAATTAGAAAATACTTAAGAGACAAATGAAAGGAAAATACAACATAACGAAACTTACGGGACACAACAAAAGCAATGCTAAGGGAAAAATTTATAGCTATAAACACTTACCTATCATAAATAAAGAAGAGGGAAAATAAAGATGATCTCCCCAACAACAATGTAACATTACAACTTATGGAACTAGAAAAATAACAAACTAAACCCAAAGCAGGCAGGGGAAAGGAAATAAAAAAGATTGGAACAGAAATTATAAAAATAGAGAATAGAAAAAGAACAAAGAAAAATTAACAGAACCAAAAGCTGATATTTTGAAATATCAACAAAACTGGTAAAACTTTAGCTACAGAGACTAAGAAAAAAGAGAAAAAAACACTCCAATTACTAAAATAAAAAAAGAAAGTGGAGACATTGCTGGTTCTACAGAAATGAACAGAACTATAACAGAGTACTATGAATAATTTTACACCATCAAACTGGATAACCTAGATGAAATGGACAATTTCCTAGAAACACCAAACCTACCAAAACTAAATTATGAAGAAATAGGGGCACCTGGGTGGCTCAGTTAGTTTCGCATCTGACTTTAGTTCAAGTCATGATCTCAGGGTCCTGGGATCAAGCCCCTCACGGGGCTCTGCCTTCAGTGGGGAGTCTGTCTGTTCCTCTCCCTCTCCCCTGACCTCTCCCCCTCCCCCCTGCTCATGCTCTCTCTCTCAAATACATAAATCCTTAAATAAATAAATAAAAAGATAATGAAGAAATAGAAAGCCTGAATAGACCTATAACTGGTAAGAAGACTGAATCAGTAAACAAAACTCTGAAAAAGAAAAGTCCTGGACTTGATAGCTTTACTGGCACTATAAAACATTTAAACAAAAATACCAATCTTTCTCAAACTTATACCCCATGATCAAGTAAAATTTATTCCTAGAATGCAAGGATGGTTCAACAAATGAAAATGAATCAACACAACATACATTAATGGAATGAAGGAAAAAAAACACAAATCGTCTCACAATTGATGCAGAAAGAGCATGTGACAAAATATAACCACTTTTCATGATAAAAAACACTAATATGGCACATCATGGATGCAACTTGTAGACATTATATTAAATGAAATAAATAGAGACAGAAAGTAGAATGGTAGTTGCCAAAGATTGGGGGTAGGTGAGAATATGGATTATTGTTTAATGGGTATAGTGTTTCAATTTTACAAGAAAAGTGCAGATGGCTGCACATTATAAACATATTTATTATCACTGAACTGTACACTTAAAATGTACACTTAAATGGGTAAGATGGTAATTTTATGTGTTTTCTACCACTATTTTACTTTTTTAAAAGTCAAAGGATTTTCCAAAAGCACATTCTTTAGATGGAAGAATTCATCACCAGCAAACCAGCCCAGCAAGAAATATTGAAGGTATATATGTCAAGAAAAAAAAAATGACACCACACAGAAATCAGAGTCTACCCAAAGGAATGAAGAGTACTAGAAATGTAAATACCTCAATGTACCAATTATAAATATACTGCCTCTCAACTCCAAATCCACTTCTCTCTACCCTGCTTTGTGATAATGAAGCTGGTACCTGTAAACATTTCTTCTCTGCCAGCTGACAAAATGTTAACCTTTGTCAGCAGATGGCACCAGAGGAATACTCCACATAGAAGTGGATTCTCTTCCCCTCAGTGTGCTCTAACCTGCTGGTTCCAGTGGAGGACAGTGGTGTGCAAACACCCAATGGCCCTCTCCCCAGGCACCAACTTCCTATCAAGTCTCAGTGACACATATACAACCCCATGGGTAGTTTCCCAGAAAATTCTGTCAGCACCCCTGAGGGCAGCTGCCCAGCAAGTTTCAGCAGCACTCCTACCGGCCAAACGAATTATGCCAGTGTCCCCACTGGCTTCTTAGCCAGGTTCAGAAAAAAGCAGCCTAGTGACTTTTCTCAGCACCCCAAAAGGGGGCTTCCTGCTTGACAGCAAAAATCTGTGGCACCTCAAACTTCTCCATCATCCAGTGTAACACACCCTCTCCAACAAGATCTGAATCTCAGCCTTGAAGTTAGAAAATGGGGCATTTTCCAAATTTGTTCTATCCCTGCTACTGTGCCTCAGGCCTAGAGGTAGTGGCTGCTCCCTCTACCTGCTATTGTGTATACTTTGAAGTTCTCTTTTCCCCTTAGGGTTAATTCTCTGTTACTGGTTAATAATTCTTTATATTAAATCTTCCCTGTTCAAATTACTGCGTGGTTTCTGACCTCTGACTGATATAGAATTGATACTGGTAGTGGTCACAGTAAACAGACCTACAAAGATGGGATTTGGAGACTGGCTTGGTTGTGCCTTCTGGCTTACACAGGAAATAGGATACTAGTAATCCCTGGCATGCAGTGGCATAGCAATTCATCAAGCTATCAACTGTGGTTGACTGTGATGAAGTGCCAAATGAAGCAAGTGCCTTGGGACCCCAAGTGGCTGTTGTACTTGACTGTTATGGCAGCAGTGATAACTACAAGGTCTGTTACATGAGATGGATTCTCTGTGTGTTCTTGAACAAGTACACAGGAAAATAAGTTCAAGTTCGTTAACTGTCAGATTAAATCACTGTCTGAGGGGGCGCCTGGGTGGCTCAGTCAGTTAAGTGTCTGCCTTCGGCTCAGGTCATGATCCCAGGGTCCTAGCATCGAACCCTGCATCGGGCTCCTTACTCAGTAGGGAGCTTGCTTCTCCCTCTCCCTCTGCCTGCTGCTCTCCCTGCTTGTGCTCTCTCTCCTCAAATAAATAAAATCTTCAAAAAAAAAAATCACAATCTGAAAAAAACCACTTTCATACAGTATTTAAAAAATATCAAAAAAATCTCTTAATTCTTAAAACCACAAGCTGATATTGCTAAAAATCAAATGCAAAATTTTATTGTACAAACAGCTGAATGATAACATTAGATGAGTTCACAGTCTAACCAAGTTTCTCATGCGAAAGTAAGAGCAATGACTAGGAAAAAAAAAATGGGACCCTGAAATTTGAAATGGAAACGTGGTTAAATCAGAATGAAAAAAATAATTTCAAACCTCCAGTGCCAGTAACCTACCCTTCTGTATCTAAAGAGAGAAACTTTCCTTTGCTTGAAAGTCCTGTGATATCATATGCTCAGCAAATGACTTGAAGGAAGATGCCCATTCTCCTCAAGACCAACTACAATCAATCCTGTTGACACTAGACCCATAACTAGGTTCAAATCTCAGCATGTTATAGAGGAACAGGTACACATATAACCCAGGAGGAAACAGCTTACACACTAAAAAAGGCCAAAATCATGTTAATATGTAAAGGAAAAAACCTAGGTCATGTGTGTGAAAGTAGATGCTAATACAGGTATATTAGACCAAGGAGGTTAGAATTCATTAATATGAGTGAGCTTCTACAGATTTTGAATTTGATATAATAACTTGTGCAGCTGAAGTTGGCTCTAACAGCACACTTGTTGCCTGAAACATACTCAACAATATAGCTGTAATCATCAAGGAAATGCAAATCAAAATTATTCTAACACTGACAATGAATATTTAACGAGATTAAGATACTAAAGTTTCACAGGCATTATGTGGAAGAGGAAATCCAAAAGCTTAGGGAGACAGGAATATTGAAGTGGATTTATCCTCTGCAATCTATGCACCTACTACCCAACTGCATTCCCTGAGAAGGCCCAGAAAACACTATAATTAGTGAGGGAAGCACCACATACTTGAAAAGCTGTGTGGCTGCTCTCTTTTTTAAATCCCTTATGACTTCAGGGCATGTCACCACTGCGATGGGCTCCCTGATTTCACTGAGGATGATGGGATCCCAAAGTAGCAGAGGCCAAGTGGCAGCACTTAACTCCAAAGATAAGGGCAGCAGGGACGTACCGGTAATCAGAATGCTTTGGCCCGCAGGGATCTTTGGCAGTGGCTAATTGATCACGATGTTCCTAGGAATGAAATAGATGGGCAGTTTAATCTATATAACAGAAAATGTCTACATCTGGTGGCCCAAAACCGACTTGAGTCATCACAGTGAAAGTCACAGACATTTGCCCAGTTTCCAGACCTGGTCAATTCACAGACCCATGACTGAGTCCACCTGAAGGAGGGCTTGCGCCATTACCACAACTACACACCATAAATCTTTCTCCAAGCCTTCCCGAGGGAAGGGACTACAGCCATAAGGTAGAACAGTGGTTTTCAAGCAGGGGCAATTTTGCTCCCCAAATCTAGAAAATCTGGCAATATCTAGAGGCATTTTTGGTTATCACAACTGGGGAGCTGCACTGACATCTAGTGGGTAGAGGCCAGGGATGCTGTGAGACATCCAACAATGTACACTACAGTCAGTACAACAGCTTAAAAGCCCCTCCATAATTTAGTTATCTCCCTGATCTCATCTCCTACTACTCACTACCTTGCTCACCCACCTTCAGCTACCACCTCTTTGCTGTTCGTAAAATACACAGCATTCACCTGCCTCACAACCTTTACCCTTGTTGTTCCCTCTACCTGGAATTTCCCTATTCTGAGATATCCACATGGCTGGCTTTCTCATTTCCTTCAGATTTTTTGCTTAAATGCCCCTATTTAAAATTGCAATGCCCCTTCCACCATAGCACAATGCATCCTCTTTTTCTGCTTTATGTTTCTCTATAGTAGTGTTCCATTTTAAATGCTCTACATTCATTATTTGATTAACAGTTCTCTCTCCCATCAAAAGACTATAAACTCTGTAAGAAAAGAAATGTTCTCCCATTTTATTCATTATCGTATCCTCAGTTCCTACAATGGTTCCTTGTACATAACAGACACTCAAACATTTGTTGAATGGAAGCATGAACTGTGACTGGATGGAAATTAGGGATGTGGAGCCCTGAGGAATTCTAAGATGACTCCTAAAGTGGTTATCTGCTTTTATCTGCCCAGTATCCCATTCTTCTGAAAAGTCACTTCTGATCATCAAATATTTCAAACACTTTGCTTTTAAAAAATGTGACAATAGGGGCGCCTGGGTGGCACAGCGGTTAAGCGTCTGCCTTCGGCTCAGGGCGTGATCCCAGCGTTATGGGATCGAGCCCCACATCAGGCTCCTCTGCTGTGAGCCTGCTTCTTCCTCTCCCACTCCCCCTGCCTTGTGTTCCCTCTCTCGCTGGCTGTCTCTATCTCTGTGAAATAAATAAATAAAATCTTTAAAAAAAAAAAAAATGTGACAATATTTTCAATGTAGGCAAATCTATTATTCTTTTGAATTATCTTTTTTTGATTTATGCTCAAAAAGACTTTCCCCGTATCTAGATGTTTGTTATATTTACCTGTATTTCTTTTGGGGATTAGGATTGTTGTTTTATCTTTTTGAAAATTTTATTTATTTATTTGACAGAGAGAGAGGGAGCACAAGCAGGGGGAGCAGCAGGCAGAGGGAAACGGAGGGAGAAGCAAGCCCCCCGCTGAGCAGGGAGCCTGATGTTGGGCTCAATCCCAGGACCCTGGGACCACGACCTGAGCAGAAGGCAGGCACTTAACCAACTGAGCCACCCAGGTGCCCCATCCTTTGGGGGAACAATTTCATTTTCTTATATCCATATATTCAACCCCTATAAATGTGTTTTAGTATCTGGAGGAAAAGATCTAACTTTATTTCTTGCCCAAATGACCAGCAAACTGTCCAAACACAATTTAAAGAATAACTTTATTCTATAACTATATTCTTATATATAGACATGAATCTCTTTATTTGTAATAATTTAAGTGCTCCTACAGCAGTATCATATTCAAGATCCTATAGAACAAGGTACCCACCATTCCCCTACTCCTCCACTTCTCCCACTATTCTTCTAATTCAAAACTGTTTTGGCTAGCTATCTTTCACATAGTTATAATTCCTACTGAACTTCATCAGTTTTCTCAAAGTTTACCCTCCTCACCATCAAAAAGAAAATCTTGTTGGGTTACTGACTGATGTAATATTATTTTTATGGGACATGTATTTTTATTACACTGGATTTTCCCATCCAGGAATATGGCATATCACTTTTTTTTTTTCAAGAGCCATCAAAGCATAATGGTTACAGATTCTCTGGAGTTTGGAGTCACACAGCCTGAGTGGGATCCAATCCCATTATTCCTTATTCTAGCACCTATATAACTTAGACAAGGCACTTGACCTCTCTGTTACCCTCACTGTATTATAAGGTCATTTTCTGGATTGAGTTAAGACATGTACTTAAAACAATGCTCATAAAGATTAGTTGTTGTTGTCACTATTACTATTATTATTAATTACCATGTCCTTAAGTAAACTCTTGTCAACTCCCATATTTATTAGGTTTATCCCAATGAATTTAGTTTTGTATTACTTTGTGAATCAATCTTTTTTTATTTTCCTACTACTTACAGTCAAAGTTATTATATTTTATAGGATTTTTAAGAAATATTTTAATATTGTAACTAGACATTTTACTTTCCCATTATAATCTTAGTACATTTTTCTTCCTTTCCTCCAGATTGCTTTCATTTTTGAATTTTTACTTCTTAGCCCTAAAATATTTTCTACTGATACTCTTGAGATTTCCAGGCAAATAAATGTATAGTCAGAAAATAATCATAATTTTGTTCTCCAACTTTCCAAGATTTACACCTCTCATTTCTTTTCCTCATCTAACTATATTGCCCTAGAACTTTCAGAACAGTAATAAATAATTATGGTAATAACAGGCATCCTTCCTAAATTTCAAGGATGACTGCTGGATTCTAACACATTTTATTATGTGAAACACCGTATATTTTTAGTTTTGTGAAAAGAGACTTTATTAACAGAAAATGATTACTAAATATATCAAGGTCTTTATTAGCATCTTGATATAAGAACTTTTCTATTTTGGCGAATATTGTTAAAAACATGAAAACGGACTGTTCTTCAATGGTACAAAGAAAGATTAGAAACTTGGGCTGTTTTTTGACATTAATTGCCATTTCTTAAATGGTTATTGGCCTTTCCAAGGTTTTCTACCTCTTGAATCAATTTTGGTAACTTATTTCAGAAAATTTTCCATTTCACCTAAAGGACTGAGTTAATTATACTTCAAAAAGTCCAACATATTATCCCCAAACTATTTATGGTTATAGCTATTCTTCTCCTTAACGCTATTTCTGTTTTCCTTTCTTTTCCTCAACTAAACTTGTAACTTGTTTACTCTATTGGTCACTTTATAAGGAATTAGCTCCTACTTTTATCAGTCCATACATTTTCTACATAATTAATTTTTTCTCACACATTATTCTCAACTTTATTAATTCTTTCCTTGTGCTTTCCTCAGGTTTATTTCATTGTTCTAACATATACAGTTAAATATGCAATTCTTTTCTTTCTAACGTTAAGGTATTTAATGCAAAATATTTTCTTTACAGTATAGTCTGCTCACATGCCAAGTTGTGATATGGTTTGCTCTGTTACATTCTACTATGATTATTAAGGTATAACTGACATACTCACTGTTATATTCTCAACAGTTTGTAATTGAAGGCAGCTTCAACTTGTTTAACCCAAAAATTACTTACAAGTTCTAAAATTTCCAAATGGTTGGGTTGTTTTAATTGACTTTACTTATTTCACCTTTACTGCACTGTGGTCAAAGAATGTAGTCTCTAAATTTTAAGATTTTAAAATATGCATTTTTTCCTGGAAGTATGAATTATATGTCAATTATGATTAAATTCTATAAATGTTCCATGAAAGTGTAAAAGATGATAATGTTTTTCTAAGTGTACCAAGTTCAACTGAACTTCAGTTCCTCTAAACTGCTAAAACTTTTGTTTTATATCTACCAATACAAGATTTTTTGATACGTAATGATTCGTGGCAGTTACATCCTCAATGTGAATTATGGCTTCTATAAACAAAGTCAGAAATTTCTGACAATTACTTTTGCCATGAATAGCTTTAATATTAAAATTCTCATTTTTGTTGTATTTGCAAATTTGACACATTGGTATCCTTTTATTTTTAACTTTTATTAGTTTCATTTCATTTTAGATTTCTAAGTAACAAAGTAGAGATGACATTCAACATGAGAATCTTTGCCATTTAACCTTTTAAATGGTCTTCAAATGAATCTAATTATGAATGTGAAAAATACTTACAGGACACAGATTCCTACACTGGGTAGAAATTTCAAAGACTCCTTCTAAATCTAAAATTTAAGATGATACAACTTTAAAAAGTGGTCAAGTGTTAGGGTCTCTAAATACCATTTCCCACTAAAAGGAACCAGACCTTCTGGGAAAAATGGCTGATTTCAGGTCTGGAGTGGGATTTATATAGATGAGCCTGATTCATCCTGCACCAGAAAACAAGGAAGTTATCAAAGACTACTGGAGTCATGACAAAATGGCTCAAGAGCTAACATACAAATGCTTTTACCCACCAACATGGCATAACAGACTAACTTACAATAAATATACAAATCTATTTATAATGATTTGTCATATCACCTTTATTCCCCTTACTCCAAATAACAATCCTCATTGGTCATTTGTGGAGGCTACCAAGTCTTCAACTCACTCTCAAAAATGACAAAAGAATCAAGCGTTTATCTTGTCTTTACCTTGCCTTTGTTTCTATCTTGCTTTGTCTTGTATTAACATATTTCAAGGTAATAAAGAAACCAAATGTTGGTTGATAAGGGAAAGCTCTCTACAAAATAATCATAACTAACAGACACTGGAGGAATAAAAGATTTAGGAAATCATCTTCTCTAATAAAATAGTGAATCAAGAAATAATTATCGGGATGCCTGGCTGGCTCACTCCATGGAGCGTGTGACACTTGATCTCAGTCAGGGTTGTGGGTTCAAGCCCCGCACTGGATACAAAGGTTACTTAAGGAATATAAAGAAAAAAGAAAAAAAAAAAGAAATAACTATCAATGAATGCTAAAACTATTCAGGTCAAAAAGTGAAGGGGAGGGGCACCTGGACAACTGAGTAGATTAAGTGTCCGACTCTTGGTTTCAGCTCAGTTCCTGATCTCAGGGAGATCAGGGAGCCCCATGTCAGGCTCCATGCTCACCAAGATGTATACTTAAGATTCTCTCCCCTGGCTGGGGGGGGGGGCGCCTGGTGGCTCAGTTAAGCGTATGCCTTCAACTCAGTTTATGATCCCAGGGTCCTGGGATCAAGCCCCACATTGGGCTCCCTGCTCAGTAGAAAGCCTGCTTCTCCCTCTCCTCTGCTGTTCTCCCTGCTTGTGCTCTATCTAAAATAAATAAATAAAATCTTAAAAAAAAAAAAAAGAAAAAAAGAAAAAAGAAAAGATTCTCTCTCCTAGGACGCCTGGGTGGCTCAGTCTGTTAGGCATCTGCCTTCAGCTCAGGTCATGATCCCAGGATCCTGGGATCAAGTCCCACATTGGGCTCCCTGTCCAGTGGAAAGCCTGCTTCTCCCTCTGCCTGCCGCTCCCCCTGCTTGTTGTGCGCTCTCATTCTCTCTCTCTCTCTCACAAATAAAATCTTAAAAAAAAAAAAGATTCTCTCTCCCTCTTCCTCTGCTCCTCCCCTGCTCACTCTCACTCTTGCACTCTCTAATTCCTCTCTCAAATAAATAAATAAATCTTTAAAAAAAAAACTGAAGAGGAACTTTTAAATATATGGATTAGGCTGACATCACCTGAACAAGGACGAATGTGATGGTTCCATTAGTGGTATCATAGGAAGAACGCAGTACTACCTATGAAGAATTCTTTCAAAAAAATTGAACCTGAATCTAATTACACTTCTACAAGTTAGAAGAAACATGAAGAATAGAGGAACATGTTCAATGACATCAGAATATAAGCAGCAAAGCCCAGGATGCGGGAAATGCTGCAGAACAAATCATCCAGCGTCTTCTAAAAATAAATGGCAGTTTTTAAAATGGGGAGATTTACTGATTAAAAGAGGCTTAAAAGACATAACAACCCACAAACCTTGTTTTAGCTACTAACTCTGTGAAACAAATAAGAAAGTTGTACTAATATTAGGTGACATTAAGGAATCATGTTGATTTTGTTCAGTGTGATAACGGTATTATGATTTTTTTAAAAAAGAGACTCCATGTGTTAGAGATTCATACTTCGAGTGTTAATAGGTGAAATGAAATATGTCTATAATTTGCTTTAAAATATTATAGGGAAAGACATGGGAGAGGAATAAATAAAACAAAAGGCAGAAAGTCGATGACTGTTAAAGAAGACAAATGACAAATCCATGACCATTAGTTGAACTATTTGCTCTACATCTATAGCTTAAAATTTCCATAACACAGGTTTTTAAAAAGGAGTAATCAATTAGAAACCTCTTAAAATCAGAGTTGTACTCCTCACACAAAACAAGCAGCTTTTTTCCTATATAACTTGTCACTTACAACAACCCTGAAAATAACTATTTTGGGGCCTTTCTGTATTCTTTTCTTCCAACAAATGACAACTAAACAAATAAAGCAAATCTTCCTTTGTTACTAGATACAACACCCTTTTCTTCTTGTTCATAATGATCAGATACTCCTTCATTAAAATTTATTTTCCATATATAAAAATTACAGTGAGGAGAATATCTACTTCTTTTATACATTAAGACATCAAACATGAAGAAAAACTGAAGGATAGTAAACATGTATATTTTCTGTAACTATCTTTAGAGAAATATTTCAACTCTGACATAAATTCTATGAAAAATCATATGAAGATGATATTAAAGCAAGAAAGTTACAATGATATAATGGAATTCAAGAAAACAGCATAGTCAATTTCAGGGGAACAAAAGGGTTGAATGAAAGGAATAATTGGAGCAAACATTTGTTTCTTAAATAATTCAAGTGTCACACAGAATAGAAGGCAAGAAAAAAGTAATGTTCACATTCACTTCCCAACAATGACTTCCAAGGCTACCATGACACTACCCAATTTCTCCCCTTTGCTTGTAGAAATCACCACCTAGTGTATGCTAGAACTTCCTGTGCACTAACCTACTGAAACCTACTAAGTAGATCTTTATTTCTATTTTATCTGTAAGGAAACAAAAACCATGTTAATGGTAAGGACCAAGGCCAAAACTTACTATGATAGTGGCTCCTACTCTGCAATCCTCCACCTAATCTATTTCAGAAGGTCTGGGACAGACAGGGATTAGACATTTGTGTATTGTAAAGGAGCAGGGATAGAATTCCCTCAGGGGATTCTGAAGTATATTGCTAATTAAAAACGAATCACCAAGATATGTTTCCTCCTGGGTCCCCTGCTGTTATCTATCTGCTGATTCCCACAAAATTAAATTTGTGTCTGTATATGTGTGTGTGCTCACAGCCTCAATCTCAATTTCTGCTCTTTGAAAAACAATGTTAAGAAAATGAAGATGAGCCACAGACTAGAAAATATTCACAAAACACACATCTAATAAAGGATTTGTATCCAAAATACATAAATAACTCAAAACACAAGAAAACTTATTTTACCCAGCAATCCCACTCCTAATTATTTACCCAAAAGAAAGACATGTTTACACAAAAACCTAGAGATGAGGAATTGAGACTTTCTTCTGTTAAAAAGAAAATGTTACTGAAGACAATGTTCAGTACATTACTCAGTGTCTCCTACTGGAGTCACATCTGAACCTACTTTTAGGGTCAGTGCTAGAATATGCTGTTTCTTCACAGATGAGGTAATGTTTGCTCTACATGATAACGGGACATACTTAATCATATTCTCTGATCAGTCACAACATTAGAGTTATCACATCTGTATTTCCTTTACCATGGTCCTTAATTCTTTTAATCTTTATCTTTTTGTAAACTACCTCAAATTCTTTGTGGAAAGTTAAACCTGAACAAATACATATAAAGAAATTGTTACCAACATAATAAGCTTTCCCGTCCTATTAATTCCTTCTCGGGAATGATGCTTTTTTTTTCTTTTTTCTTTAAGTTTTTATTTATTTACATAAACTCTACACTTCACATAAGGCTCAAATTCACAACCCCAAGATCAAGAGTCACATGCTCTTCCGACTGAGTCAGCCGGGCGCACCATTTCTTTTTCCTCCTGTATACTTTGTTTTAAAATTTTGGAAATAGCTATTAAAGGTAGTACACAGTTGACCCTTGAGCAACACGGGTATGAACTGCACAGGACACTTATACACTTTTTCAATAAATACAGTACAGTACTGCAAATGTATTTTCTCTACCTTACAATTTTCTAAAAAACATTTTCTTTTCGGGGTGCCTGGGTGGCTCAGCCAGTTAAGCGTCTGACTCTTGATTTCTGCTCGGGTCATGATCTCAGGGTCGTGCAATGGAGAGCTGTGTCAGGCTCTGAGCTCCACACTGGGCATGGAGCCTGTTTAAGATTCTCTCCTTCTCCCTCTACCCCTCTCCCCACCCCTCCCCCCACCTCTTGCGGTCTCTCGCTCTCTAAAAAATATATACACATATTTTCTTTTCTCTAGCTTACTTTATTGTTAACTGTATAATACATAATATGTATAACATACAAAATACGTGTTAATCAACTGTTTATGTTATCAGTAAGACTTCCAGTCAACAGTAGGGTATTAGTAATTAAGTTTCAGGGGAGTCAAAAGTTATAGGCAGGGGTACCTGGCTGGCTCAGTCAGAAAAGCATGAGACTCTTGATCTTGGGGTTGTGAGTTCGAGCCCCACACTGGGTGTAGAGATTACTTAAAAATAAATAAATAAGGGGCATCTGGGTGGCTCAGTCGGTTAAGCATCTGCCTTTGGCTCAGGTCATGATCTTGGGGTCCTGGGATTGAGCCTTACATTGGGCTCCCTGCTCAGTGGGGACCTGCTTCTCCCTCTCCCTCTGCTATTCCCCCTGCTTGCGCTTTCTTGCTCTCTCTCTCCCACTCTCCATCAAATAAATAAAATCATTAATCAATATTTTTTAAAAAGCTAGAGGCAGATTTTTGACCGTGAGGGGACCAGTGTCCCTAACCCCAATGTTATTCAAGGACCAATTACACATACATATGATAAAGCTGAATGTATAAATTAGGCACAGTAAGAGACTAACACCAATAATAGAACAATTATAGCACTATACTGTAATAAAAGTTAAATGAATGTGGTCTCTCAAAATATAGTACTGTATTCACCCTTCGTGTGTTGACACGAGATGATCAAATGCCTGTGTGAAAGAGATGAAACGAGATGAACAACCTAGGCATTGTAACAGCGGTAAGCTACTACTGACTTCCTGACAACACACCAGAAGGAGGATCATCTGCTTCTGATGGACCGCGGTTGACTGTGGGTAACTGAAACCACAGAAAGCAAAACCACAGATTTGGGGCAGGGTGGACTATTGTGTTGGTGTTGTAATTCCCTCCTACTACACTCAACTTTTAATACCTCCTACTACAATCAACTTTTAATAAAGTCTTGTTTAAAAGTTATAACCTGGGGGCGCCTGGGTGGCACAGCGGTTAAGCGTCTGCCTTCGGCTCAGGGCATGATCCCCGCGTTGCGGGATCGAGCCCCACATCAGGCTCCTCCGCTATGAGCCTGCTTCTTCCTCTCCCACTCCCCCTGCTTGTGTTCCCTCTCTCTCTGGCTGTCTCTATCTCTATCGAATAAATAAATAAAATTTAAAAAAAAAAAAAAAGTTATAACCTGGGGAGCATCTGATTTGGTTAGTCAGCAGAGCATGTAACTCTTGATCTCAAGGTTTTAAGTTCAAGCTCCACACTGGGTGTAGAGAAAAATCTTTAAAAGTCACAACCTAGAGGCACCTGGGTGGCTCAGTCATTACGCATCTGCCTTCGGTTCCGGGCGCAATCCCAAGGTCCTGGGATTGAGCCCCGCATCGGGCTCCCGCCTCTGCCGGGAGCCTACTTCTTCCTCTCCCACACCCCTGCTTGTGTTCCCTCTCTTGCTGGCTGTCTCTCTCTCTGTCAAATAAATAAATAAAATCTTTAAAAAGAAAAAAAAAAAAAAGGCACAACCTGGTCTCAACTATGCTGGGTGGAATTAAGCCAAGATTCTATCTCTACATACAGGCTGCAGGGCCAAGCAGGACCCCTACCCAAGGCTAGCATGACAGTAGCAGAGTCAATCAGAAAAAACCTCTCCAATGAAGGAAAAGTACATTTCTAAGAGGAGAGTCAGAGCTGTGATGCAACTTGCTTCTTGCCACAGGAAGAGAATCTGAATTATTATTAAGGGAGCCAAATTGTTACCATATTGATGAACAGATTTTCATATCTGAAGATAAATCAGTCTCCAGTATATAGAATGAACAGGAGAGGAAACAATGGGTGGGGGGAGGGGGGAGAAGAGTTTTATTTTAAAGGCAAGGAAAGTAAGACAAAGCAAACAAAACGAGTACCATAACTAGGCTGGTATCAGTAGCAATAAAATCTTAAAAATCATATCTGAGGTAATCTCAATAAGATTCACCAATTAATACTGGAATGATCAGGGGAAGAGAAGAAGCAAGATGACTCTGAGGTTTCTAACTTGCGTGACTAGAAGACAATAACTAAAAGAATACAGAAAGAAAAACAGGGAGAGAAGGAATGGGGCACTGTTTGTGAAAGCAAGTACTTACAAGAGGAATAGAGAGTCCATTTTAGCCACACTGAATTAGCAATATCTGCTAGACAGTACAATACAAGTCAAATTATACATCTGGAAATACAGATTTTGAGTTTAGACACACACACAAAAAGAAGCACATAAGTAGAAAGGAAATCACAATGTATTTAATGGGTAGTTTTAAAACTACTGTAGGAGATTACCCAAGAAAAACACAGGCCAAGGAAACAACACTTACTGGGCATGCAAAAAGAGTCAAAGATGACCAAAAAGAAGCAATTCCAGAAAAGAACCATGAGAATGCCATCTTATAAATAAGGGAGAAGTTTCAAGGAGGGAACAGGCAATAGGGTCAGATGTCTAAGAGAAATCAAATAAAAGCTAGCTCTGAAAAGCATCCGGTAGACTTGGAAATTATTAGGTCATTTCAGTGATCTTAAAGAGAATTTCAGTGGGGAAACAGAAGGAAAAGCCAGATGTGAGTTAGGAGTAAGTGAAAAACACAAGCAATAAGAGTCTCAAAAAAGTCTAATTTCAAAAAGTTTATCTCAGTTCAAACTATAGTCTGTAATGAACACTTCCTGGTGAAAGGTACCCGGGCTTCTTGGAAGTTAATTCCAAGTCTGAGACAGTAACACAAAGCATGAGCCTAGGCCCATCTTTTTGACCAAAAAGGGAATAAACTTTCAAGGGCTACTGGAGTTAAATCAAAAGAATACAGATTGATGCTAATGTAAATGAAGTAATTTTCTTGATTTCCTTTCAGGATTCCATTGCTAGTGTGTAGAAATACAACTGATTTTTGTGTGATTTTTTTTTTTTTTATCTTGAACTCTGCTGAATTTACTACCTCTCACAGGGTCTGGGGGGAGGCGGGAGGTTGGTGGATTTGTAAGATTTTCTATATATACAATCATGACATCTACAGTAAGAGTTTTACTTCTTTCCTTCCAATTTGGATGCCTCTTCTATCTTGCCTAACTGCTCTGGCTACAACTTCAAATAACACTGATAAGAAGTACCAAAAGAGGACATCCTTCTCTTATTCCTGATTTTAGGGGAAAGGCCTGTAGTCTTTTACCATCAAATATGATGTTAGCTATGATTTTTCATATATAGCTTTTATCATATTGAGGAAGTTCCCTTCTATTCCTAATTTATTAATGAAAGTCTGATGGGAGTTTTTCACATGTTTTCTTCTACATCAACTGAGATGATCATGTGGGGTCTTTTTTTCATTCTATTAATACAGTGTATTACACTGATATTTAGGAAAAATTTAACCAAGGAGCTCCAAGACTTGTACACTGAGACCTGGACAAAATACTGCTAAAACAAACTTTAAAGGACAGGGGCACCTGGCTGGCTTAGTCAGCAGAGCATGGCACTCCTGATATCAGGGTCATGAGTTCTAGGCCCAAGTTGGGGGTGAAGTTTACTTAATTAAAAAAAAAAAAATTAAAGGACATAGATAAAAGGAAAGACACAGTGCATTCATTGATAGGAAGACTTAATCGTATCAGGATGACAATAGTACCCAAGAGATTTACAAATTCAATTCAATCCCTAACAAAATCCCAGTGGCATTTTTTGTAGCAATAGGAAAAAAATCCTGAATTTCATGTAGAATTTTAAGGGATGCCAAATAGCCAAAACAATCTTGAAAAGGGAAAACAAAGTTGAAGGACTCACACTTTTCACTTTCAAACTTCTACAAAGCTACACTAATCAAAACAGTGTCGTACAGGCACAAGGAGACATACAGACCAATGGAAAAAAATAGAGAATCCAAAAAATAAGCCCTTACATATATGGTTGTTATGGACTGACTATTTGTGTCCCCAAAATTTATATGTTGAAGACTGAAATCCCAATGTCATTTAAAGATGGGCTCTTTGGGAGGTAACTAGGGTTAGGTGAGGTCATGAGGGTAGGACTCTCATGATGGGTTTAGTGACCTTCTAAAAAGAGACACCAAGGAGCTTGCTCAATCCCTGTCTGAGAACACACAAAGAAGAGATTATGAGGGCACAAAGCAAAAATGGCAGCTGCCAACAAGCCAAATGAAATCTACCTTGCCAGCACCTCGATCTTAAGACTTCCCAACCTCCAGAAATTAGAAATAAATTCCTATGGTTTAAGTCACCCAATCTATGCTATTTTGTTATAGCACCCAAAGTGATACAAGGGCCAACTGATTTTTGACAAGCATGCCAAGATCATTCAATGGGAAAAGAACAGACTTCAACATATGGTGCTGGAAAAACTGGATAGCCACATGCAAAACAACAAAACTATACACATACATTATACCATAAACAAAAATTAACTTTAAATAGATTGGGAATAAATAAATAAATAAATAAATAAATAAATAAATAGATTGGAGAGCTAAATTAAAGAGCTGAACTACAAAACTCTTAGATTTCTTCATATGGGAAAAACTACATCATCTTAGATTTGGCAATGGTTTCTTAAACTGAAAACAAAAGCACAAGTTACAAAAGGAAAATAAACAAATTAGACTTCATCAAAACTGAAAACTTTTGTGGATCAAGGGACACTATCAAGAAAGAAAAGAAAACCCCCAGAATGGGAGAAAATATTTGCAAATCACATATCTGATCAGAGTTTAATATCCATAATTTTTAGAGAACTTCTATAACTCAATAACAAAAAGACAAACAACCCAATTAGAAAAGGGCAAAGGATTTAAATACACATTTCTCCAAGGAAGATATACAAATGGCCAATAAGCACAAGAACAGATACTCAACATCATTAGTCATCAAAAAAAAATACAGGGGCGCCTGGTTGGCTCAGTCGTTAAGCATCTGCCTTTGGCTCAGGGCGTGATCCCAGGGTGCTGGGATTGAGCCCCACATCGAGCCCCGCATTGGGCTCCCTGCTCCTCTGGGAGCCTGCTTTTTCCTCTACCACTCCCTCTGCTTGTGTTCCCTCTCTCGCTGGCTGGCTGTCTCTCTGTCAAATAAATAAATAAAATCTTTAAAAAAAAAAAATCAAAACCACAATGCTTCACACCCACTAGGACAGCTATTATCAAAAAAAAAAAAAGAAGAAGAATAAAAAGAACAAGAGTTAGAGAGGATATGGAGAAATTGGAATCCTCGTGCACTGCTAGTGCACTTCTGTGGAAAACAGTCTGGGGATTCCTCAAAAAGATAAATGTAAAAATCCCATTTATCCCAGCAAATCCATTTCTAGGTATATACCCAAAAGAAGTGAAAACAGAGACTCAAACAGATACTTGTACAGCACTGCTTATAGCAACATTTTTCATAACAGCCAAAAGATAAAAACCACCTGTGTCCATCAACAAATGAAAGGATAAATAAACTGTGTTATATACAGACAATAAACTATTACTCAGGCATAAAAAAGAACGAAGTTCTGATATACTATGCTAAGTGAAACAAGCCAGACACCAAAGGTCAAATATTGTATGATTCCACTTATATAAAATATATAGAATAGACAAATTCATTGAGATATAAAGTACATTAAATCATAACAAAGGCTGGAGGGAAGAACAATTGGGAGTTACTCCTTAACGTGGACAGACTTTCTGTCTGGGGTGAAAAAGACAGTGGTAGGAGCACCTGGGTGGCTCAGGTGGTTGAGCATCCAACTCTTGGTCTCAGCTCAGGTCTTATCTCAGAGTCGTGAGATGGAGCCCTGAGTCAGGCTTGAGCTCAGCACACAGAGTAGGCTTGAGATTCTCTCCCTCTCCCTCGCATTCTGTCCCTCCCCCACATCCTCTCTCTAAAATAAATCTTAAAAAAAAAAAAAAAAAAGACAGTGGTAATACTTGCACAACACTATCAAAATGTACTTAATGCCACTGATTTATACACTTTTAATAACCAAAATGGTAAATTCTATGTCATGTATATTTTAGCACATTAAAAAAATTTAAGGTAACTTTTAATATAATTTTTTTTTAACATTCAGATGCTAATGTTAAAGACCTTGTCGTAGGCTGAACTGTGGCCCCCAAAGATATGTCCTCCCAGATACTCAGAATCTGATCTTTTTGAAATGAAACTTCTTTGCAGATGTAATTAGTGCAAGGATCTTGAAATGAGATGACCCTGGATTAGGGTAGGCCCTAAATCCAATGAAGACTGTCCTTAGAAGAGACAAAAACAGAGAGAGAAGGCCAGGTGAAAACAGAGGTAAAAATTGGAGTTAATGCTGCCACAAATCAAAGAACACCTAAGGCCACCAGAAGCTGAAAGAGAATAAAAGGGTTCTTTCCCAGAGCCTTCAGAGAGAGGATGGCCCTGCTGACCCCTTCTATCCTCCAGAACTGTGAGAGAATAAATTTGTTGTTTTAAGCCACCAAGTTTGTGGTGATTTCTTATGGCAAACCTAGGAGACTAATACAGATTTTGGTACTTGGAAATGGTAGATTGCTGTAATAAATACCTAAAAACAAAGAAGTAGATTTGGAATTGGATAATGAGCAGGTGCTAGATGAATTTTAAGCAGCATGACCGAGGCAATTTGTCAACTATCAAAAAAAAAAGGGGAGGTGCCTGGGTGGCTCAGTCAGTTAAACATCCAACTCTTGATCTTAGCTCAGGTCTTTATTCAGGATCATGAGTTCAAGCCCCGGGTTGGGCTCCATACCAGGCACAGGGCCTACTTAAAAAAAAAAACAAAACAGAAACAAACAAAAAAAAACCCAGATAGAAAAAATCCAGATTGCTTTCAAGAGATAGTTGGTACAAATACAGGTATTAAAGGCAATTCTGGTGAAGTTTCACAAGGAAGTGAGGAACAAAGAAGAGAAAACTTTTAACATCTTAAAAAATACACATACCATGGACAAAATGTTGAGAAAATCTGAATGTTAAAGATGTTTCTGGTGAGATTTCAGAAGGAAATGAGGAATACCTTATTGGGAAGGTGATCGTTGTTATAAAGTAGCAGAAAACTTGACTGAATTGTGTTCTACACTGGGTAGGAAGCAGAACTTGGAAGCAATGAACTTAGATATTCTCTAAGATCTCTAAGCAAAGTGTTCAAAGTACAACCTAGCTTCTTCTTGCTGCTAAGAGTAAAAAGTGAGCTGAAAGAGATAAATTGAGGAAATATTAAGCAAAAAGGAAACAACTCTTGATGATTTGGGAGGCTCTCAGCCCATCCAGATGGCAGAGGATGCTAAAATTATGGAATTCACTATTAGAAAAATGTGCTCTAGGGAAAGGGCCAAGGGTATAGCTGGACAACTATTTGCTGAAGATATTAGATGTATGACTCATGGGTCCAATCAGTCACCTCAATTTAAGTCAGGAATAAAATGGGGTTATCCAGGATCTCTGAAGAACCCTATTGTCTAATTGTATGGATCCCCTTTACATATAAAGGAGACTCAAGGTTTGTGAACATATTATACCAACAAAAACACTGTCAGGCTACACTTCAAAGAACACAGACTAGACAAAAATGAAACAAATCTGACTTCTGGAATTCTATCAGCAGGAAAGAGCTAATAAAGCTACTCATATGTGAACATGTGCTACCCTTCAAGAAAAAGAAAGGTACATAGAAGTAGAAGCCAAAGAAGTAGGCTCAAAGCAGGGGTCTACAGTGTTTCAATAAACCCAGAGGACAGAGGATCGAACCACAGAGAGTTACTCTCAGGTCTTGAAATCTAAGGAAACTGGTCCTGCTGAGTTTTGAACTGAACTGGGACCAGTGATCCCTTTATTCCTTCCATTTCCTTCCTTTTGGAATGGGACTATCTATCCTATGCCTGAACCAGGATTGTATGTTGAAAGCAGAAAATTTGTTTTCTGGTTTCACAGAGAAACAGATAAAGAGGAATTTTACCTGAGATGGGTCATACCCAGAATCACACTCACATCTTGTGTAGATGATTTAGATGCTAAGATTTCGCTGTTTTTGAGCTGATAATATTTAGATGAGATTTAAGGCTTAAGAATTCATCTATAATGGGTTGAGACTTTGGGGGATGTTGGGATAGAGATGAATGTATTTTGCATATGTGATGGGTGTCAAGTTTGAGGGACAAGAGGGTGGACTGTAGTGGCTTGAATTGTGGCCCCTAAAAGACATGTGCACCCAGAAACTCAGAATGTGAGAAGAGGTCCTTGCAGATGTATTTAAGGTAAAGATCTTGAGATCAGATCATCCAGGATTAGGCTGGACCTTAAATCCAATGGAGATATCCTTAAAAGAGACAGAAAAGAAAACACAGAAGGCCATGTGAAGAGGGAGCCAGACTGGAGTTCTGCTGCCACAATTCAAGGAATATAAATCAACTCACAGAAGCTTCCAGAATCCTTCCAAAAGCTGGAAGAAGGAAAAATTCTTCCTTCGAGCCTTCAGAGAGAACCTGGCCCTACTGACACCTTGATAGACATCCAGCATCCAGAACTGAGACAGAATAATTTCTGCTATATTAAGCCACCAAATTGGCAGTAATTTGTTATGGCAGCCTTAGGATACTAATACAGATAGCCATTAATAAAAAATATGGCAAATTCAAACATCAAAAAGAATACTGACCATAATACATTTAAACATATCAAACCTATTAAAATCTATGTGTTCATAATGGTTTCACCTCCCGAGCCTCACCTTTAGGATTTGCTATGGCATCAGTTCATTCTTCTGAAAGTTGATAAATAAAGGAGAAAAATAAGCATTTACTCTGTTTTTCCTGTACAAATATTACAGGGTAACCAAATAATCGATGAAGAAATTCTTTATGGAAGAATTCCAGTGAATAACAGAAGAAATGATTTAAAAAAAATCACTATTCTGATGAAATCATAGATCTAGGAAACAATCATCTATGGCTGATAAATTCATTAGGTGAGATGCTAAGAAACTATAATATTTAGATTCCACTGGCAGAACGTAAATTGATCAATTTTAGTATCACTTAAATGTGTGCCTCCTGGAATAATTCACCAACTACTAGCACCATCTAATAGGATGACTATATATCCTAATTTGTCCAGGACAGTCCCAGTTTATGGCTATTACCCCACTGTAATTATTAAACAGCACACCTTTGTATTCTTAAAACTGATTGGAAATAAGTTATCTATCACTCTATTCATGCATTTTTCTTTCTTAAAGAAACTGAACTTAAATCTCATAAAACTCTACCAATTCAAGTTCTCAATCTTGGCCACAGACTAAGTCACTTGGGAAATTTTTTAAAATATCGATGCCTAGAACCCACCCATGAATTCTGATTTCACTAATCTGAAATGTAACCTGAGAATCAGTATACTTAAAAGCTCTCCAGGTAATTCTCAAGTTTCAGCCAAAGTTGAGAACCACTGCTCTATATGTAACTACTAATTTGTGGTAAATATGAAGGGTAATTGAACATGTTAAAACACCACAAGTATTCAAGCAGCCAAATCCAGAATGTGGGAAATTCTCCTGAACAAATGACCTAGTTTTTTCAACAAAGAAATAGCATGGGAAAAAGCGCAGGGTGTATACAGTAGGGAGGGCAACCGCTGAAGTTAAGAGAAATTTAAGAGGCAGATAAACCAAATAAAACGGTAAATCTTATTTGGATAGTGATTTAAACAAACCAACTATGAAAAAACAAAACAAAACAAAAACTACCATTTAAAGAATCAAAGAGGGGCGCCTGGGTGGCACAGCGGTTAAGCGTCTGCCTTCGGCTCAGGGCGTGATCCCAGCGTTATGGGATCGAGCCCCACATCAGGCTCCTCCGCTGTGAGCCTGCTTCTTCCTCTCCCACTCCCCCTGCTTGTGTTCTCTCTCTCGCTGGCTGTCTCTATCTCTGTCGAATAAATAAATAAAATCTTTAAAAAAATAAAAAATAAAAAATAATCAAAGAAATCTGAACACAGACTGGATTAAGGAAATCTTAACCTTACTAGGTATGGTACTGGAGTTGTTTAGTTTTAATTCTTACTTATTAGAAATACATGCAAAGTATGTATAGATTAAATGATGTTATGTCTGAGATTTCCTTAATATTATTTGGACCAAAAAAAAAAGAAGTTGGATAATAGCAAAATGTTGAGAACTGTTTAGCTGTCAAAGCTGGGTAACAGGCAAATGCAGTTTCACTGTACCAATCTATATTTTATATTCTATATTAATATCAAATTATGAAACAGAATAAAAAGGGTTTTTAATTTTTGCTTGTAAATGTACAATATGTGTTTGAGTGTGTGTGCATATATATATCACATTTAAATTTATAAGACAACACGTTAGGAGATGTAAAGAAAGATGAACACACGATCCTTAACCTTAAGACTAGTGGGTAGTCCACATTGGATAGAAAAGGTTTGCTCAGGTGTGAAAAGCAAGAAGGTAGCTAACTTAAGCTTCCAGGAGGCCACAAAGATAAGAATGAAATTAAAGTAATATTAAACATATTCCCTAAGCATAAATGGGTGTGGGTGTTATTATCCCAACACTGCTAAATGCTAAAGATCATACCATAACCTGACTTTGAAAAGCCCATGCTCTATTAGAAGTTGAGCCGTTTGAAAATGCACTCTTGGCTCTTTGAGGAAGATGTGATCACAGCTATGGCAGAGCTTCTGGGAGCCCTGCTTCTGCTCCTGACTCACCACTGTTTTCTCCAAGGAACAAGTCCATCAGAAAGCTGCGCCACAGACAGGGCTTTTAAAGACACCAAGAAGACACCCATGAACCAGAGGTGGCGATTCACCAAATTAGAATTACTCTAACCAGCACAATGTAAAATCTTTGGAGAAGGTATGTGAGACTTGATGAGAGGTACAAAGGAGAAGAATCTCAAGTGGAAGGACCAGTCTGGATGCCTGCCACAACTCTGAGAATCACTACAAGAAAAACTCCTTGTAGTGAAGGTTCTAACATTTGGGATCGTTTTCAGATGAGGATCCACAAGTGACTCTGACTCGTACAGTCCTCCTGAGATTGTTAGAGCAGATTGCTTCCATCAGTATTGCGCCAGGAGTTTAGATTGAAGTCACCACTGCACATGCTTACATGAACTTTTTTAATAAACTGATTATCAGTTGTTAAAAAAAAAAAGAAAAGAAAATGCATTTTTTATAAGTCAAATGGTCAAATATTAGCAATTTTATATGGTTCAGCCTAATACTATTCTATAATGCTTTTCTTTCTCTTTCCTTAGCTCAAATAATTACATAGTTAATGCACAATAAAATAGCCAGAATATTTAAAGGAAATGTCAGTCTTCTTTAAAGAGTGGTCAGCCTCCTAATATAGAATTCAAATATATTCACAAATATCCATAAAATTGCAATTTTACATTTATCTCCTTAAATGGTCTTAGTAAATTAGAAAATCATTCCATTTTCAAAGGAAGCACAAACTTTATCTTTAGAATAAATCATAGCTTTAAGATATTTAGTGTATACTTTCTTAAAAATAAAACTGAGAGGGGCGCCTGGGTGGCATAGTGGTTAAGCGTCTGCCTTCCGCTCAGGGCGTGATCCTGGCGTTATGGGATTGAGCCCCACATCAGGCTCCTCTGATATGAGCCTGCTTCTTCCTCTCCCACTCCCCCTGCTTGTGTTCCCTCTCTCGCTGGCTGTCTCTATCTCTGTCGAATAAATAAATAAAATCTTTAAAAAAAAATAAAATAAAATAAAAAATAAAATAAAACTGAGTTGTGAGATATGTTTTAAGATTATCTCAAACTAGAATGTATTTTGATGCATCCTGAGAAGTAATTTAATTTAAATATAATTCAATTGTTTTTAACCACCAAAAATTCCAAATAATTCAGGACCTAGACTCTTATTATAAATATACATACATGTATTTTATGTTACATATATTACATATAATTAATGGACATATTAATTCTTATATTATTATAATGAATTCTAACTAACACCGTTTATCAAACAGTATAATTTTTCAAGTAGTACTTGATACTGGTTTAGCCTATTATATTATGACCTTCAGCAAAAAAAAATCTCTGTACCTCAGTTTCCTCATGTATAAAATGGGACAGTAATAGCGACTACCGTTTATGGAATTAATGAGGACTGGAGGATATATTACACATAAAATAATTAAAATGACTGGAACTTAAATGTTTATAAATATCAAATATTATCTTTACTTACAGAAACCTCTGCTAGTTATAGGATGGGTACTGTGAAAATAATTCAGAATCATCAACAACACTAGAAGGGTCTCTATACAGGGCCAACGCAATCTTCAAACAGATGCTTTACACTGTGTACACGTGAGCTTCAAGTATTCTTAATATGTACCATTGTGCTTTTTAAGTAACACATTTAGCAAAAAGACAAAAGATTAAAAGTTCATCAAGGAATTAAGAGGGATCACCCTTTTGCAATTATTTTATTATAAAATATTAAAATAACAGAAATCCAAAATAAGACTTCTCCATAGTCCCATCACATGATAAAATCAATGTTTTCATTTGTTCATGTTATTTTCCATTCCTTGTCTACATGCATGTTCACTGTTTACATATTTACAGTAACATGGATAACATTTTATATTCTATATTTTCACTTTATATTATACCATGAGTATTTTTCCATTTTGCAAAGATTTTCCCCTATTCTCTCTCTCTTTCCTTATCTCCACCCCTTGAAGGTAATCAAAAGTAATATGTAGCCTGACATGTAGCCTCCACAACTTTCTCCAAGCTTATACATACATGAGTATAGACACATACGTGGGGAAGGGAAAATGGTCAGCTTTTACAAAAATGGAAAGCATACTACTTACACGTATGCTTACCTTTCTTTTAAGCATACCAAACACTTATGCCTCAAATTTAATATACAGACAAGTTTGAGAGTGGATACAACTTACTAGACCATGTAATAACATATACTTTTACAAAAGTCATCATTCTGTATGTAAACTTTGAAAAGATACAGCGGTTTCACAAAAAAATACGGCCACCAGATTTAGTTAGATCTCGTGCTTCCTAAGTTTAATAGCCATGCATAAAATAATTCCACTATTCACAAGCTTAACTAATGAATTTTAAAACTTATATTAGAAAATAAAAATTTTACAATCTTAAAAAAACTCATAGGGGCGCCTGGGTGGCGCAGTCGCTAAGCGTTTTGCCTTCGGCTCAGGGCGTAATCCCGGCATTATGGGATCGAGCCCCACTTCGGGCTCCTCCGCTAGGAGCCTGCTTCTTCCTCTCCCACTCCCCCTGCTTGTGTTCCCTCTCTAGCTGGCTGTCTCTATGTCAAATAAATACATAAAATCTTAAAAAAAAAAAAACTCATAAATAATATTTCAAAAATATCCTAACTTTAAAATGAGAAAGACTACGTGTATATAACCTTCATATGAACTTGGTTCTTAGCACAGGTGATTGATGGATATGGTTGCTGACCCACCCACATACTTAGCTTCCCCAAGTAGACTGGCATTCCAATATAGTCAGAATACAATCAAATCAACCTTATCTAATGAATACCTATTGTTCTAAATGCCCACAAGCATAAAAGTAAGACAGCCCGCAGGCCTACACAGAAATTAAGGTTGTTAACCCAAGGGTTAACACACTCTCCCATCTAACCATAATCCAGAACAATCAGAAGATTCCTAAATCTGAATCCATAGGAGACAATTTTGGAGTATAAAGGATGCTATGGAAGATTTACTAAAGCTCCCAAAATTACAAAGTAACTTGGTACCCAAGCCCTACAGCCTCAACTGCAACAGGTGAACTTTCTTACCAAAAAATCAATGTAAGTCTTGAGTTCCTATTACATGGAAGTCATAGTGTTGGAGATGCAAAATGCAATAAAATGGGCCCTACCCTAAAAGAATTCACAATTTAGCAGGAAAGCCAGAATGTAATACCCTAGATGATCATAAATACCACAGCATAATGCCTAGCATACAGTTCAACAACTAGCATGGGTGCTCAACAATTTTTTGTGACTTACAGTTATAAAGGTCAAAGCAGTTAGGCATCATAAATACAATACCATGTCATCATCAATGCAATTTCAGATTAAATAGCCTAAATTTATTACCTAGGCCTATGCAATTTTTTTTAGCTGCCTCAAAGCAAATTACTTAAAAAGATACTGTACTTTTGTACATAGTCCCTGCTAATCTGTTTAGAATACACATATGGAATCCACATGGGTTTAGCACACATCAAAAAAATGAGGGGGAAAAAAGCACATGTACCATGTGTACAGTTCAGGGTAACCCTACTGACCATTCTAACCAAATATCAAAAACAAAATGGAGGCACACCTGTCTGGTAGAGCATGCGACTCCTGAACAAGGGTTTTGAGTTCAAGCCCCACATTGGGTATAGACATTACTTAAAAAAAAAAACCTGAAATAACTTAAAAAATGGATTATGGAGCCTAAAAGACAACGAACGTAACCTTCCTCCACAATGAAATTGGTAAAATAATGGGTAAAACCTGTAGAAGTGCTATATAAATTACATGATACTAAAAAATAATAGTTTAGATTACTACCAGTGCGGCACCTTTAAAGTGTACTAGAAGAGAAAGAAGTGTTTAAAATCTAGTTGAATTTGTTACCGACGTGCTTAGATGTTTTCTAGAACATTCCATTTCATAAGATGAACGATAATAGCATTAGTAGCAACTGGATTCAGAGATCTCCTTGAATGAACATTACACATCTAAAGTAATTTACCCTATATATTTTAATTGGTGGACCACATGCCATGTGCCTTGACTAAAATATGAGGATCCAGTTTAAACTGACTCACAGCTTGAAGAGTATTTTAAAATTTCAAAACATGTGCATTCCATACCCAATATTTACACTAAATGAACTATTTAATATACTATCATACAGTTTAACTTGTTCTAGCTATGACTAATTATTGCATAAGAAAAATCTAAACTTCTATAAACCTAAGACTATCAACATTAAATTTTAATTGCTCCAAATACTACAATGAAATGCATTAAAATAACTGAAATGGATAAAGGGCTAGATATAGGAATAAACACGTGATAAAACCAATAAAATGTTAATAGTAGAATCTAGGCAGTGAGCGTATGAACGCTCCCTGTAAATTTTTTCAATTTTGCTGTGTAGCTGAAAATATTTCCTAATAAATTGTTAGAAAAAAAACTATTTGACATCTCTTTGGCAATTTATAATTTAAATTTTGTTTTATTTTAGGTAGGCATGATAGGCATGGAGCCCAAGATGGGGCTTGAACTCAGACCCTGGGATCAATACCTGAGCCAAGATCGAGAGTCCTAACGCTTAAACAACTGAGCCACCCAGACGCCCCTATAATTTAAGCCTTTAAGGAGAGAAACAGACTGGCCTCGGACACAAGCACTGTAGTTGGGACAAACCTGAATTCAAATCCCAGCTCAACCTCTTAAAGAGCTATCTGATCTTAAGTATAATTACTTAACCTCTCTACGCCTACGTTTCTTCATCTGCAAAATGGATTTTACACAGCTAAGACAAAGTTAAATTCCTCCTGTAAAGCACAGTACCAGGCACATAGTAAGCACTCACAACATTAGCGGGAAGAAAGGATAAAGAAGGGGGGGTAATCAGAAGGGGGAATGAAGCATGAGAGACTATGGACTCTGAGAAACAAACTGAGGGCTTCAGAGGGGTGTGGGGTGGGGGAATGGGATAGACTGGTGATGGGTAGTAAGGAGGGCACGTATTGCATGGTGCACTGGGTGTTATACGCAACTAATGATCATTGAACTTTACATCAGAAACCAGGGATGTACTGTATGGTGACTAACATAATAAAAAAACATTAAAATTAAAAAAAGCTGTAATTCATTATGAGATTGCTAATCCTATGCTAAATCAAAAAGGCACTGGCGGTAAAAAAATTAAATGGTAATATTTTACGTGGTCGGCGTAACACTAATTTGATCATTTTGTGACCATTCCCAAAAGGAAGATTCCTGATAGGAAACTTACTGCTCAATATGCTAAGGTGGGGGGGAGGAAGTTAAAAAAAAAATCTGAAAAATATTGCCCAATCGATAGTACACTATTGTTCTCCTCCTGAAAATAAATCATTCAGAATTAAATAAGAAAAGTTTCAAGACAAACTTTAAAAGGCACTCAACAACTCCCATGTACAACTGGCTTCACCTCTGCAGGCTGGTTGGGTACATCCTTGTTATGACAAAACTTGTCATACTCTTTCATGTTCTTAATTGTTGGTAGAGGCTAGACTAGAACATGACATTTAGAGTTGCCAAAATCTCTCTAAATCAGGACATGCCAACGACCCTACTTCTTCACAGGTAAGAGCACCACCTCCACCTTGGTCTTGATAACGGTTATAGGGGGAGGGGAAAGGAGGTAGGAAAATGAATTCGTAATGGTGTTACTGAAGAACCCTCCAGGTTATTCCTCTTAAGACCCGTCCACGACTTTCCCGCCACTACCACCCCCACCTGACCTCTCCCCAGTTAAACTTCCAGAGTCTGATTTACTAAAGATGCACTTAAGAATGTGACACCTTCCCTCCCCTGGCCCACAAAACCCACCCCCAGTGCTGGAAAAATAAAAAAAAGCAAACAACAACCCTCGCCCCTCCCCCTCTTAACCAGCAGCAAATCTTTGTCCCACCTGCCGAAGGACCACTCTCCAGCGCGCTCCAGAGCCAAGATTGCCTCAGTTCTGCCCGCAACCTCTCCCCAGCCGGGCCTCGGCGACCCCTCCACGAGCCTGCTCTTGGCCCATTCCCGGCCCCGGGACGCGACTCCCGCC
>NC_048219.1:13185362-13198742 GCF_002007445.2 Ailuropoda melanoleuca | reverse complement strand
AAATAAATAAATAAATAAATAAATAAATAAATAAATAAATAAAATCTAAAAAAAAAAAAGGGTGACCTTCAAATATTATCTAATAAAAAATTAAGGAAAAAATTAAATTAAGAAACAATGTAGAGATTCTTATTCTGAAATGAGGACAATGGAAAAACTGAAATGAAAGCAAGTAATAAAATATATTTCTATATCTTTTTGAAAGAATAAAAAATAATAGTAAGAAGGACCATGGAAACTTTTCAGCTTCCATGACATGTCTGAGGAGAGTGGTTGAGAGGACTGAACACCTAAATACAAATAAAATAAAAGCCAACCTAGCAAAAATGGTAGGAAAAAGGGAGAATATTCAGTTTAATTGACAGTTAATATTCATGTCATTAAAAAAATTCAAAAATTTGGAGTATGACTATATAATTCAAATAAAAACTATTAAAAATAGAATTTTTAAATGTTATTTTATTTATTTATTTTTATTCAGCTACAATTAACGCACAATGTTACATTAGTTTCAGTCGTATAACATGGTGATCTGACACAGAATAGAATTTAATCTTGATTTGGTGATTTGAAAACACTCCAAAATTTTGTGGTACCACTGAGCCGTCAAGTCAGACTCCAGTGATTCTTACTCTCTAACAGAAGGTGTGGGAGTTTGGGTTAAATCTTTCCTGACTCCATATTTTGACATATATCGGAGAAATAAGGGACAATTTGTTTGTCATTTTTCAAAAAAATAGCGTGCAAAAATTAGACAAAAAATGTTCCTGAGGGGTTCCTGGATGGCTCAGTTGGTTAAGTGTTTGCATTTGGCTCAGGTCATGATCCTAGAGTCCTGGAATGGAGTCCCACATCAGGCTCCTTGCTCAGCGGGGAGCCTGCTTCTCCCTCTGCCTGCAGCTCCCCTGCTTGTGCTCTCTCTCTCTGGACAAATAAATAGATAAAATCCTAAAAAAAAAAAAAAAAGGAAAAAAAGAAAGGTAAGTGTAACTGATTTGAAGTTATTTAGATTCCTTATGACAAGCTTACTGTACCTTATATTAGTAGATTGTCCACATTTTCAATTCAATTTTTTTCAGTGACTGTCCTTTGTAAAAATCTCAAGTGTATCATGCCCTCATGTGAACAAGATGTTTTCACATTTCCCTTCACTAAAAAATGATCCGCTGTAAAAACAAACAAACAAACAAACAAACAAACAAATAAAACTCTGCTGTGGTATTGTGATTTGTTATAAGAATATTTATTGAGGGGGGCCTGGCTGGCTTAGTCGGTGGAACATACAACTCTTGATCTCAGGGTTAGGCATGGAACCTACTTAAAAAAAAATGTGTGTATATATATGTATGTACGTACATACATATATATACACAAACACATATATATACATATATATGTATACACATATGTATACACACTTGTATACACACACATACATGTAGTCTTCTTTGTTTCTGGCCCAGAGCTTCCAAAACCCTTGGAATTTCCTAAGTGTTGAGCATGGGAAAGGTGTCTTTTGTCATGTTAATGAGGTGACTTTTAAAAAGCACTCAAAGGTAGGGTCTGGCTGTCTGCTGGACAACTTTCAGTCCCACCCCCTGACCTCTGGAGAAGTGAGAGGGACTAGAGGTTGAATCAGCCAATGGCTAATGACTTAGTCCATCACTACTATTTAATGAAGTCTCCATAAAAGGCTAGGAGGTCAGCGTTGTGGTCCTTTTCAGAGTGCTTCCATGCTTAGGGAAACAGAGTACCTACATGTGCCATCAACCTAGGCCCCAAGCTCCACAAGTTGAGAGGCTCCTTTGTTGGAGACCTCACCGTATTTATCTCTTCATCTGGCTGTTGATTCATGACCTTTATCATATCCTTTAATAAAATGGTAAATGTAAATGTTTTCCTAAGTTCTGTGAGCCATTCTAGCAAATTAATTGAACCTAAGGAGGAGGTTGTTGGAACCTCCAATCTGTAGCCTGTCGGTCAAAAGCCCAGGTGACAGCCTGTGTCTTGTGATTGGTGTCAGAAGTGGAGAGTAGAGGGCAGTCTTGTAGGACTAAACCCTTAACATGTGGCATCAGATTTTACCTCTGGGTAGATAGTGTCAGAATTGGGTTGAATTCTCAAACACCTTTCTGGTGTCTCTGAATTGCTTGGTGTTGTGGGAGGATGGGGGAGAACCTACCCCTGAGGTTGGAATTGGGTCCAGGCACCCTGAAAGACCCACTAAGGCATGAATGTTTACTGGGTATGTAAGATATGCTCAGAGACGGGAGCAGACTTGGCTTTATAGGGCCTAAAAGATGGGAACTTTCCTGAATGGGAGCTCATCCATCACATAGGTCATTAGCTGCTTCTGCTGACATCAATCTATACACCCTTCCCTGAGCTCTAGAACCTCATACCCACTGCATGATGATTTAACATAATTTACTTACTTATGAACCTGGCACATGCCAGAAATTAGAGGTGACAGGATAAATGAGATAATGGCTAAGATGGACATATAATTAGACAAACTGATTGTTATGAGAAAGATAAACATACAGCATGGTAGGGAGCACAGAAGAGAGGTACCTAATTTGTGTAGACTCCAATTACTGCAAATACGTCTCAACTTGAACTCATTTACTGTCCCCACCCAAACTCATACTTCAAGGAACTAAAAGCCGACTATTGGGGACTCGACATGATTTTTGAGAACCTAAGTTCCTTCAGGGCAATCCTGTGCAATAAAGTCCCTGGAGATCCCCCAGAGGGTCTGGTGAAGGGGAAAGCTCCAGAGAGGTAACTGGGCTAGAGATAGGAATGTGGAAGTCATCGGTGCATTCCGTAAGACTGGATAGGATTAACCAGAGAAAGTAAATTAAACTGAGCCCTGAAGCACTTCAACATTTATAACTCGGGAAGAGAAAGAGGATCAGTTAAAGTAGCAGGAAAACAAGGAGAGAGTGCAGTCTCAGAAACCAAGAGTATTTCAAGAGAGAGGATCAATTACCAACCTGTCATATGTCACTGAGAAGACAAGTAAGATGAGGCCCAAGAATTGACTGTAGAATTGGAAGGTCGTTGGTGATCTGGACTAGAACTATTTCAGAAAATTGGTTCGTGAGAACTTAACTAAAGTAGATTGGAAGAGTTTGTGGGCATGCTGGCTTCCATGTGGGAAGTCTGTGTAACCTGGAAACACTCAAATGGCCCAGAGAGCTGCCTTTTGTCTTTTTCTTCTACTTCATGTCAGGAGCCCATAGCCACGCCCTCCCGAATGGTAATGTGATGGTTAATTGATGTGTTGACTTGGCTAGGCCATCATGCCCACGTATTTGGTCAAATATTGTTCTGCACATTTCTATGTGTTTGTTGGATGAGATTAACAATTAACTCAGTGAAGGGGCGCTTGGGTAGCCCAGTTGGTTGGGCGTCTAACTCTTGATTTTGGCCCAGTTCATGATCTCAGGGTCATGATATAGAGCCTTGTGTTCAACTCTGCTTTTGGCTCTGCGCTCTGAATAAAGTCTGCTTGAGATTCTCTCCTTCTCTCTGTGCCCCTCCCCCACCACTTGCACACACAGGTTCTCTCTCTCTCTCTCTCTCTCTCTCTCTCTCTCTCGCTCTGAAAATAAATTAATTAATTAAATTTAAAAAAAAAACCTGGGTGGGTGGTTCAGTCAGTTAAGTGTCTGCCTTTGGCTCAGGTTATAATCTCAGTGTCCTGGAATCGAGCCCTCTGTCAGGCTTCCTGCTCAGCGGGGAGTCTGCTTCTCCCTCTCCCTCTGCCCCTCCCCCCACTCGTGTGTGTGTGTGTGTGTGTGTGTGTGTGTATGTGTGTGCGTGCTCTCTCTCTCAAATAAATAAATAAAATCTTTAAAAAAAAACAATTCAGTGGATTATTAGTAAGCAGATTATCCTCCATAACTTGGGCAGGTCTCATCTAATCAGTTGAAGGCCCTAAAAGAACAAAGACGGACACTACCTTACCCCTCCAGGCAAAAGGAATTTTGCCTGCTGACAGCTTCGTACTTGAACTGTTAACACTGGCTGTTCTTTGGGTCTCTAGCCTGTCAACTTACCCTGCACATTTTGAACTTGCCAACCTCCGTAATCCCATGAGCTAATATTTTAAAATGAAGCTCTCTCTCTCTATGTATATACACATCCTATTAGTTGGGTTTCAAAAAAGAACCCTGACTAATACAGGCAGAGAGCAGCCAATGATTACTTTTCTTTTCTTTTTTCAGTGATTACTTTTCAAAGGAAAGGAGCAGGCACTGTCATTTTTTAGTACCCACATGTGTGCCAAACACTAGCTTTTCTAATTCCTGATAACCCAAAGACTTTTCCTACTATTAGAAAGGCAATAACATGTTCCTTAAAGAAAGAAGAAGAAGAAGAAGAAGAAGAAGAAGAAGAAGAAGAAGAAGAAGAAAGGAAGGAGGAGAAAGGAAGGAGGGAAGAAAGAAAGAATTAAAGGCCAATATGTTCCTATTGCCCAAAGCAGATGACCATTGGAAAATTTTTTGCTGCTTTTTCTATCTTTCACAGTTATCTTCTAATTTTTTTTACTTGAATGTAGCATAAATATATTACCATGCTGATAAAGATTAATCTGCAGCATTTTTTTTTAAGATTTTATTTTATTTATTTGACAGAGATAGAGACAGCCAGCGAGAGAGAGAACACAAGCAGGGGGAGTGGGAGAGGAAGGCAGGCTCATAGCGGAGGAGCCTGATGTGGGGCTCCGATCCCATAACGCCGGGATCACGCCCTGAGCCGAAGGCAGACGCTTAACCGCTGTGCCACCCAGGCGCCCCGAATCTGCAGCATTTTTGATGGCTTTATATATTCTACTGTTCGGCTCTAACATATACTTTTTAACCAGTCCTCTTTCACAGGACATGTAAGTAGTTTCCAGTTTTAGCTGTTACAAGAGTAAATTAGAGTAAATGTCCTTTTGTGCACTGTTTTGCAAACATCTTAAATATTTCCTTAGGATAAATTCCTAGATGTAGAATTGCTGAGACAAGGGTTATAGCTTTTTTTGTTTTATTTTGTTTTGTTTTAAAGATTTTTTAAAATTTTTTTGTCAGAGAGAGAGCACAAGCAGGGAGAGCCCCAGACAGAGAAAGAAGCAGGCTCTCCACTGAGTGAGGAGCCCAATATGGAACTCTATCCCAGGACCCTGGGATCATGATCTGAGCCAAAGACAGGCACTTAACCAACTGAACCACCCAGGCACCCTACTATATTTTTTAATAATTAAAATATCACTTATATACATAAAAGTGTACAAATTATAACTATATAGCTCAATAAACTTTAAAATTGTGGTGAAATACACATAAGATAAAATTTACTATCTTGCTATTTTTAATGGTATAATTCTTTGACTTTAAGTACATTCACATTGTTCTGAAACCATCACCTCCATCCAATTCAAGAATTATTTTCATCTTGCAAAACTGAAAGGCTGTACTCAGTAAACAATAGTTCTTCATTGCTTGATGAATTTTTAAAACATGAAACCAGCTCCCAGTTCAATAAATAAAATATTACTAATGTCCTGGAGGTCCCCCTAAGTGTTTCCTTTTAGTAACTAAACCCACACACAAGGGGCTGACTTCTAGTTGGGTTCTGTTTCTAACTATGCTGATTTGATAAAATGGTATCTTACTGTTAACCTAATTTCTCTGAATTATTTAAGGAGGCAGAACTCTTTAAAATACGACTCTTTGTATTTCTTCTTTAGGAATTGGTATCACATCATCTTATTTAATCCTCACAAAAACCTGGTGAGAGAAAATCAACAAAACCAAGACTTAGTTCTTGCAAAAGATCAACAAAATTTACAAACCTTTAGCTAAATTGACTAGGAAAAAAAAAAAAGAGAGAGAGAGAAGGCTCAAATAACTAAAATCTGAAATGAAAGTGGGGACGTAACAACCAATTCTACAGGAATAAAAAGGATCATAAAAGAGTAAACAATCATCTGCCAATAAATTGGGTAACCTAAGAATGGACCAATTCCTAAAGACATAACCTACAAAGACTAAATAATGAATAGAAAATCTGATTGGAGGGGTGTCTGGGTGGCTTAGTTAGTTAAGCATCTGCCTTTGGCTCAGGTCATGATCCCAAGGCCCTGGAATAGAGCCCCACTTTGGCCTCCCTGCGGTGAGTCTGCTTCTCTCTCTGCCTCTGCTCCTTCCCCCTGCTCATACTCTCTCTCACACTTTCTCTCAAATAACTAAACGAAATCTTAAAAAACAAAAAAAAAGGAAAAGAAAGAAAGAAAGAAAGGAAAAGAGAAACTGATGGGGCACCTGGCTGGCTCGGTCAATGGAGTGTATGACTCTTGATCTTGGGTTTCTGGGTTCAAGCCCCACTTTGGGTGTGGAGATTACTTAAAAATAAAATCTTTAAAAAAAGAGAGAATAAGAAAATATGACCAGATGTCATCACTGGTGCATTCCACCAAACATCTACATTTACAGAATTAACATCAGTCCTGCTCAAACTCTTCCAAAAAATTGAAGAGGAATGAATACTTCCTAACTGCTTCTATTAGGCCAACATTACCCTGATATCTAAACCAAAGATACTATGATAAAAGAAAACTATAGACCAATATCCTTTATGAACACTGAAGCAAAAATCCTCAGTGAAATACAAGCAAACTGAATTCAACAGCATGTTTAAAGAATTATGAACACAACCAAATGGGAATTAGTCCTGAAATGCAAGGATGTTTCAACATATGAAATCGATCAATGAAATACACCACTTTAGTAGAATGAAGGAAAAAAACACATGATCATCTCAATTGATACAGAAAAAGAACTTGACAGATAAAATATCCTTTCATGATAAAAACACGCAACAAACTTAGGAGGACACTATCTCAACATAATAAAGGCTACCTATGAAAACCCACAACAAACATCATACTCAATAGTAAAAAAACGAAAACCTTCTCAAAGATCAGAAACCTGGCAAGCATGTCCACTTTTACTACTACATGCAATGTAGTAATGGAAATCCTAAGTAGAGCAATTAGGCAAGAAAAATAAAAGCATCCAAATTGGAAATGAAGTTCTTTGTTCACAGGTGATATGATCTTATTTGTAGAAAACCCTAAAGATTCCACACAAAAAAATTGTTAGAATAAGGGAATTCGGCAAAGTAGCAGGATACAAAGTCAACACAAAAATCAGTTGCATTTCTATATAGTAACATTGAACAATCGGAAAGGAAATTACAAAAACAATTCCATTTACAATAGCATCAAAAAGAATACAATACCTAAAAATTAACCAAGGAAGTTAAAGACGTGTACAATGAAAACTACAAAAACATTTCTGAAAGAAATTAAATAAAACATAAATAAATGGAAACATCCCACATTCGTGGATGGAAAGACTTAGTACTGTTAAGATGGCAATATTATCCAAAGTGATCTACAGATTCAATGCAATCCCTGTCAAAATCCCAATGACTTTTTATGCAGAACTAGAATAACCCAGCCTAAAATTCGTATAGAATCTCAGGGGACCCCAAATAGCCAAAATAGTCTTGAAAAAGAAAAAACAAACCTGGAGGACTCATACTCTCTGATTTTAAAACTTATTACAAAGCTACAATAATTATAATAGTGTGGTACTGGCATAAATCAGATGTACAGAATAATGGAATCGATTGGCGAGCTCAGAAAGAAACCCTTGCATATATGGGTCAAGGGTGTGCCAAGACCATTCAATGGGAAAAGAATAGTCTTTTCCACAAATGGTGTTGAGAAAACTGGATATCCACATGCGAAGGAATGAAGTTGGACCCTTATTTTATAACCATATACAAAACAACTCAAAGTGGATCAAAGACCTAAAACATAACGGCTAAAACTATAAAACTCTTAGAAGAAAACATAAGGGAAAAACTTCGTGACAATAGCTATGGAACCATTTTTTAGGTATGACACCTAAAGGATAGCCAACAAAAGAAAAAATAGCCAAGTTGGAGTTCATCAAAATTAAAACTTGTTTATCAGAGGATACTATCAACAGAGTGAAAAGACAACCCACAGAATAAGATAAAATATTTGCGAATCACATATCTGAAAAGTGATGGATACCCAGAATATATAAAGAACCTTTACAACTCAACAACAACAACAACCAACCAATTAAAACATGAGCAAAGGACTTGAACAGACCGTTATCCAAAGAAGATGCACAAATAGCCAGTAAGCTTAAGAACAGATGCTTGGGGGGCGCCTGGGTGGCACAGCGGTTGAGCGTCTGCCTTCGGCTCAGGGCGTGATCCCGGCGTTATGGGATCGAGCCACATCAGGCTCCTCTACTATGAGACTGCTTCTTCCTCTCCCACTCCCCCTGCTTGTGTTCCCTCTCTTGCTGGCTGTCTCTATCTCTGTCGAATAAGTGGATAAAATCTTTAAAAAAAAAAAAAAAAAAAAAAAAANNAAAAAAAAAAAAAAAAAAAAGAACAGATGCTTGGCATCACTCGTCGTTGGAACATGTAAATCAAAAACACAGTAAGATACCACTTCACACACATGAGGGTGTCTATTATAAAAAACAACAACAACAAACAAACAGAAAATGAATGTTAGTGAGGATGTAGAGAAACTGGCACCCGTGTACATTGCTGGTGGGAATGTAAATGATGCAGCCACTGTGGAGAAAGGCTAAAGCAATTACTCAAAAAATTAAACAGAGAAGTACTGTATGACCCAGCATATCTACTTCTGGATATATGCCCCAAGAAGTGAAAGCAGGGGCTTAAACAGAGATTTGTAAACCTAAGTTCATGGCAACATTATTCATAATAGCCAAAAAGTAGAAGCAACCCAAGTGTCCATCAACAGATGAATGTTTTAAAAATGGAATACATCAGGGGCGCCTGGGTGGCACAGCGATTAAGCGTCTGCCTTCGGCTCAGGGCGTGATCCCGGCGTTATGGGATCGAGTCCCACATCAGGCTCCTCTGCTGTGAGCCTGCTTCTTCCTCTCCCACTCCCTCTGTTTGTGTTCCCTCTGTCGCTGGCTGTCTCTATCTCTGTCAAATAAATAAATAAAATCTTTAAAAAAAAAAAAAATGGAATACATCAATATAATGGAATATTATTCAGTCTTTAAAAGGAAGGAAATTTTGACATACATCGCAACGTGGATGAAACTTGAAGAATTATACTATGTGAAAAAAGCCACGCGCGAAAGGACAAATATTGTATGATTCCACTTACACGAGGTATCTAAAATAGTTCAATTCATACATACAGGAAATTGAAGTGTAAATCCCAGGGGCTGGGGGAAGAGGGTAAAGGATATTTAGTATTTAATGGGTATAATGGTTTGGTTGGGGATGATAAAAAAGTTATGAAGCTGGATGATGTTGGTGGTTGCAGAACAATATGAATTTATTTAATGCTATGAAGCTGTACACTTTAAAATCATTATGAGGGGCACCTTGCTGGCTCAGTTGGTGGAGCATGCAACTTTTGATCTTGGGGTTGTGAGTTCAAACCCCATGCTGAGTGTAGAGATAATTTAAAAATAAAATCTTAAAAAAATCATTAAAATGATACATTTATGTTATGCATATTTTACCACAATAAAAAAACCACTGAGGTACGCAACTTTCTCATTTTATGGATGAAAAAATTAAGACCTATCAAGATTAAGTGACTTTGCACAGGTAGGAAGTAAGAATGCTTTTAGGAAGTAAAAACGCAGGTAGGAAGTAAAAATTCAAGGCTTTTAAGCTCTGAAATGAATAATACACTATATGTTAATTAACTGAATTTAAATAAAAGTAAATTTTTAAAAATTAAAGGCTTTTTAACACCAAAACTTATGTTCTTCCCACTAAATCATTGTTTGTTTATTTGTTTTTTTAAGGTAAAGTTTAGCGATAGTGAATGCATAGATCTAAAGTGTACAATTTAATGACTTTTTAAAAGATTTTATTTAAGGGGCACCTGGGTGGCACAGTGGTTGGGCGTCTGCCTTCGGCTCAGGGCGTGATCCCGGCGTTGTGGGATCGAGCCCCACATCAGGCTCCTCCGCTATGAGCCTGCTTCTTCCTCTCCCGCTCCCCCTTCTTGTGTTCCCTCTCTCGCTGGCTGTCTCTATCTGTGTTAAATAAATAAATAAAATCTTTAAAAAAAATAAAATAAAATAAAAAGATTTTATTTAGTTGTCTGAAAGAAAGAGTGAAAGAGAGAGCATGCTCGGGGGAGGGGCAGGGGGAAGCCGACTCCCCACTGAATAGGGAGTCTGATGTGGGGCTCGGTCCCAGGACCCTGGGATTTTGACCAGAGCCAAAGGCAGAGCCCAACCAACTGAGCCACCCAGGCGCCCCAATTTAAAGAATTTCGATAGATTCATATACCTGTATGTATGAATACACACTACCCTAATCAAGATAAAGCACATTTCCACTAGAGAGTGCCCTCTTGCCGCCTTCCACTCAATCCCCTGTCCCCTTTAGACAACTTGATTTCTATCACCATGGATTAGCTTTACCTGTTTTCCAACTTCATATAAATGGAATTATTCATATGTACTCTTTTGTGTCTCACATTTTTGGCTCAGCATAATGATTTTGTTGTCCATCTACATTGTTGCTTACATCAGTAATTCATTTTTTATTGCTGAGTAATATTCCATTTTGTGAGTGTGCCACAATTTGTTTATTCTATTACTGATAGACATTTTAGTTGTTTCTAGTTGTTGACTCTTACGAATAAGGCTACTATAACACTTTTTTACAAGTCTTTGTGGGTACATATTTTCATTTCTCATCTCATCTGACTTGCTTCAGCCAATGGAACAGTAACAAATTTGATGCAAGCAATTGAAAAGTTGTTTATATGGTTTTCTCTTCCTCTCTTTAACCTTGCCACTGCAATGAAAACAAACAGTTATCCTGCTGGAAGATGAGAGATCATGTGAACTGGAGCCAAGTCATCTCATCGAAGGTCATTCTAGACTTGCTAATCCCTAGCAATCCCAACGGTTGTTTATAGATTGGTGAACAAGTTCAAGTGAGATTAGCCTAACCCAGCCCCAGTCAAAAGAACTGCCCAGGTGACCCAGAGACTCATGAGAAATAAATGGTGGTTCCTTTAAGCCACTGAGCTTTGGGATGGTTTGTTATATAGAATTATTGTGACAATAGCTAATTTATGTACATCTGTACCAGTTTTCTTTTTTTTTTTAAGATTTTATTTATTTATTTGACAGAGATAGAGACAGCCAGCGAGAGAGGGAACGCAAGTAGGGGGAGTGGGAGAGGAAGAAGCAGGCTCATAGCAGAGGAGCCTGATGTGGGGCTCGATCCCAGAATGCCGGGATCACGCCCTGAGCCAAAGGCAGACGCTTAACCGCTGTGCCACCCAGGCGCCCCTGTACCAGTTTTCTACTTCTGCATAACATATTACCAGAAACCTAGGGATTAAAATAATACAAATTTATTTTTTTTAAAGATTTTATTTATTTATTTGACAGAGATAGAGACAGCCAGTGAGAGAGGGAACACAAGCAGAGGGAGTGGGAGAGGAAGAAGCAGGCTCACAGCAGAGGAGCCTGATGTGGGGCTCGATCCCATAACGCCGGGATCACGCCCTGAGCCGAAGGCAGACGCTTAACCGCTGTGCCACCCAGGTGCTCCAAAATAACACAAATTTATTATCCCATAGTTTCTGTGGGTCAGNAATAACACAAATTTATTATCCCATAGTTTCTGTGGGTCAGAAATCTGGGCATGGGTTTACTGGGTCCTCTGCTTGGTTCTTATCAAGCTGAAATCAAGATGTCAGCCAGACTTCGATCTTATCGGAGGCTTGGGATCCTCTTCCAAGCTCATTGGTTTTTGGCTGAATTCAATTCCTTTCAGTCATAGGACTAAGGCCTTCGGTTCCTAGGAGCCACCCACCATTTCCAGCTACATGGCTTTCTCGCAGGTATGACAGTTTACTTCTTCAAGACCACAGGTGAGCATCTGATGTTTCAAATCTCTGCGACTTATTCCATCTCTGACAGCTAGGCCCCTTCATAAAAAGCCCAGGTGATTAAGTCAGGCCCACCCAGAGTTATCTCCCTTTGGAGTACCTTAAAGTCAACTGATTAAAGTCAACTCCTGGGACACCTGGGTGGCTCAGTTGGTTAAGTGTCTGCTTTTGGCTCAGGTCATGATCCTGGGATCCTGGGGTCCTGGGATTGAGTCCTGCATCAGACTCCTTGCTTAGTGGGGAGCCTGCTTCTCCTTCTGCCTGCGGCTCCCCCACTTGTGTGATCTCTCTCCCCCTCTCTGACAAATAAATAAAATCTTAAAAAAAAGAAGTCAACTCCTTATTTCTGCTGTATAAAATAACTTAATCACAAAATGAAATCCTGTCATATTTACAGGTCTACCCATAACTTAAGATGAAGGAATTTTATAGAGAGCGTACACTGGAGGATGGAAACCTTGGGAGTCAACTTGGAACCCAAGATAATACAAATGATTTTTAAAGGTAACGGTATCTATTTATTAAGCAATGAAAATAAATATTAAGCAATGAAATAGATTCATATGTTATATAATGGTATAACTTACATAATAATTTATAATTAATTATTTTTAAAAGTTTATTTATTTAAGAAATCTCTATATCCAACGTGGAGCTCAAACTCATGGCCCCAAGATCAAGAGTCACACACACTTCCAAATGAGCCAGCCAGGCACCCCAACAATTTATAATTTATAACAGATTATTTATAATGTATAATAAGATATTATAACATAATATATACTGTTATATAAAGGTATCTTGTATAAATATAATATATAATATAATATGGTATGTATTAAATCATAATGGTATGTATCATAATGTAAAAATAACAATTATAGATTATATCATAATAACATAATACAATTGTGTATTATAATTATACATACTATACTATTAAAAATATGTATTATACTATATTATATAATATATGTTTGTTACTATATATTAAACATATTTGTTATTATGGATTATATAATGTATGATTTGTTACTATTAATATATTTGTATATAACAATATATTAAATATATTATAAAATATAAACATATAATTACAAATATATAATACATAATTGTACCTATATAAATACCGTTATACTATATAATTATGTATTATATATTTATAACTATATTATATGCTTATAATTTATAATATACTTAATATATTAATGTTACCTTATATATGAATGTATTAATTATATAGTATAATTATGTGTTATGTATTTATATTATGCATATATTTATATATTATTTATATTATGTATATGTATTTCTTTTTTTTTTTTTTTGGAGATTTTATTTATTTATTCGACAGA
>NC_048219.1:13110887-13184939 GCF_002007445.2 Ailuropoda melanoleuca | reverse complement strand
AGATAGAGACAGCCAGCGAGAGAGGGAACACAAGCAGGGGGAGTGGGAGAGGAAGAAGCAGGCTCATAGCAGAGGAGCCTGATGTGGGGCTCGATCCCACAACGCCGGGATCACGCCCTGAGCCGAAGGCAGACGCTTAACCACTGTGCCACCCAGGCGCCCCTATGTATATGTATTTCTAATTTTATGTTTTAGTACATATAGTATAGTATAATTATGATTACATAATACAATTACATACAATATAATTATATGCCATTATATAATTATAAATATATACCATTTTATGGTATATTACATTAAATATCTTCCATAATATATACCATTTTATATAACATATTGTATTTTTTTTAAAGATTTTATTTATTTATTTGACAGAGAGAGAGATAGCCAGCAAGAGAGAGAACACAAGCAGGGGGAGTGGGAGAGGAAGAGGCAGGCTCCCAGCGGAAGAGCCCAACGTGGGGCTCGATCCCAGAACGCTGCGGTCATGCCCTAAGCCCAAGGCAGACGCTCAACGACTGCGCCACCCAGGCGCCCCAACTGAGACACCCAGGCGTCCCGATATTGTATTTTTTTTTAAAGATTTTATTTATTTATTTGACAGAGACAGCCAGCGAGAGAGGAAACACAAGCAGGGGGAGTGGGAGAGGAAGAAGAAGGCTCCAAGAGGAGGAGCCCGATGTGGGGCTCCATCCCATAACGCCAGGATCACGCCCTGAGCCGAAGGCAGACTCTTAACGACTGCGCCACCCAGGCGCCCCTAACATTTTGTATATTTGATGTATACCATGTAATATACCATATTAACCTTCAAATAAACAGCTCTTTGAAGGTTAATATCTTTTGTCCATAAAATGTAATTCAATTAGTTTTATTAAACTCATCAAAGGAAGAAGAGAAGACTTGATTGTGATATGTGGTTAGTGAAGGAGGGCTTCAAGGAAGTTATTCTTTTTTTGGCCATTTCACCAATTTTTCAACCTTTTCAGACTTGTGGTTATCTTTCACTTAAATTGCACTTGAAAATAAATTTATTACATAGAAAAATACCCCTAGAGTAAAATAAAGGCTACATACAAAAGTGCTTTGAAAACTCTAAATGACTTCACTGTACAGAACACACTGAGGGGTCCTGGAGGGGAAGTGGGCAGGGGGGATGGGATAATTGGTGATGGGGATTAAGGAGAGCACTTGTGATGAGCACTAGGTGCTGTAAGTGCTAAATTACTAAATTCTGGGGCGCCTGGGTGGCTCAGTCATTAAGTGTTCTGCCTTTGGCTCAGGGCGTGATCCTGGCGTTATGGGATCGAGCCCCACATCAGGCTCCTCCACTGGGAGCCTGCTTCTTCCTCTCCCACTCCCCCTGCTTGTGTTCCCTGTCTCTCTGGCTGTCTCTCTCTCTGTCAAATAAATAAATAAAATCTAAAAAAAATAAATAAATAAAAATTACTAAATTCTACTCCTGAAACTAATATTATACTATATGTTAATTAACTGGAATTTAAATAAAAACTTGAAAAAAAAAGAAAGCTGTGAACCACATATGCACAGAACTGACTGAAGGATTATAGAAGATACTTCGTTTTTCTCACTTGGTATACACATGCAAAACAAAACAAAACATTTGTGTTCATCTAAATGTAGAGCACAATTCAAATTTTTTCATATAATATTCTCCAACTAAATCTGTCGTGCCAAGTAAAGTGGTGTCTTCACCTGAAACCATAACATTGAAAAATTATACTATAAAAATAGAGCATATTTTTAGTATTTTTTTAAAGATTTTATTTATTTATTTAACAGAGAGACAGACAGCCAGCAAGAGAGGGAACACAAGCAGGGGGAGTGGGAGAGGAAGAAGCAGGCTCCCAGCAGAAGAGCCTGACGTGGGACTCGATCCCAGAACCCTGGGATCAGGCCCTGAGCCAAAGGCAGACGCTTAACGACTGAGCCACTCAGGCGCCCCTAGTATTTTTTAAGTGAAAAGCTCATCATACTGGAGGAGAAAGTGGGACAAATTTTGTGGCAAAAGCTCATTAGCTGAACGTCATTACATGAGGTAAATCCATACTCCTGCCTTAACTCCAGATCTGAAGTACTTATTGTCAGTTTGCTGACTGGTATGTCTCATGTCCAACCAATATGACAGTTGAACTGCCCTATAGTAAACAACCACGTGTCTGCCAAGGGCTGTAAATATATCATCTAATTTAAATCTCATTACTAGGGGCGCCTGGGTGGCTGAGTCGGTTAAGTGTCTGACTCTTGATTTCGCTTCGGTCTTGATCTAGGGGTGATCTTGGGGTCTTGGGATGGGGCCCCAGGCGGGTTCTGCGTTGGGCGTGGAGCCTGCCTGGAATTCTCTCTGCTCCCTCTCCCGCCCTGCCTCCACTCCTGCTCTTGTGCACGTGCTCTCTCTCTCTCTCTCACTCTCTTTTTCCTGTCTCTAAAAAATAAAAAGATAAATCAAAATAAATCGCATTGCTAGATACTGAGGGGCAAAGTGACCTTTGAAAGGTGAAGTAACTTGCTCAAGGTCATACAACTAAGAATTAGCAGAGTTGGTATTTGAATCCAAGTTTGTTTAAGCTCAAAGCCTGTTCTCGTAGCTGCTGCTTCTGCCAGTCAAAGCCTGGTATTTGGTATATGGGGGTGGGGGGTGGGGGGGGAAGTCGTTTTTGGAGTACAAGACCAGCTTTCATTCAAGTCCAGCCTCTGTCACTTAATAGCTGTTCAGGCTTATGCAAGATTCTTAACATCAATGAGACTATTTTGTTACTATAAAATAGGGATAGTAATTCCTACCTCTTATGGCTTTGTTTATTTTTGTTTCAATTCAAGAGACTATGCTTGTGAAAATAAATTTAGCAGCATTTAGTAAATTATAGGTGCATCTCCCATAAATGACAGTAGCATCTAGGCCTGACACTCACTGTCTCTTACCTCTATCCCCACTACCACCCGTAAACGTCTCCTCATTTTGTGTTTCTTTCAGGGTTATGGCACCATGGGTCACTCTGTCCAGTAGACTAAATTATCTTTAATTCTTCTTTGACTTTCCTTTTAGTTCCATCACCACCCACCCCTTCAAAATCAAATCAGTTATAAGACCAATCAATTCCACTTTGGGCAATATTCATCCATCCATTTCACTGCATCAACCATAGATAAGACCCTCATCAACTGTGTTTGGAACTATTTTCTTTTTCTTTTTTTTTTTTAAGATTTTATTTATTTATTTGACAGAGAGAGACAGCGAGAGAGGGAACACAAGCAGGGGGAGTGGGAGAGGGAGAAGCAGGCTCCCCGCTGAGCAGAGAGCCCAACACAGGGCTCAATCCCAGGGCCCTGAGATCATGACCTGAGCTGAGGGCAGACGCTTAATGACTGAGCCACTCAGGCGCCCTATTTTTCTTAATTACTTATGTAAAAATTTGAGGGACACCTGCGTCGCTCAGTTGGTTAAGCATCTGCCTTCGGCTGAGGTCATGATCCCAAGGTCCTGGGATTGAGCCCCACATTGGGTTCTCTGCTCAGCGGGAAGCCTGCTTCTCCCTCTCCCTCTACTGCTCTGCCTGCTTGTGCTCCCTCTCTTTCAAATAAATAAAATATTTTTTTAATTGAGTAATAATACATACTCCTGATGTGAATTTTTTGAAAGACATACAAGAAAAAGAAAAAAAAAACATAAAAGTCACATAGTGAAAAGTAAATTTCCCTTCCATGATTGTCTTCTGGCCACCTAATTCTCCACCTCAGAGACAACCATCGATACAAGTTTCATTTTTTTTCTTTATTTTTAAAATTGTGTTCCTTTTTTTTCACTCAAACTTCACTTGTGCTCCTTTATCATATTTTTTGTTTGAGTATAGTTGTCATACGGCGCTATGTTAGTTTCAGGTGTACAACATGGTGATCCCAAAGTTTATACAAGTTTCTTGTGTATCTTTTCAGAGCCTACACGTCCACAGCACACACACCCCCCACACACACATTTTTCATAGTTGACAGCATACTGTGTAATTGTTCTCAACCTTGTATTTCGTTAACAATACATTTTGGAGATAATTCTGTACTAATACCCATAAAACTGATTCATTCTTTTCAATACCTTCGTACTATGCCATTATATAGATAGCTTAATTTATTTAACCATCCTCTGGACATGTAGAGTCTTTCCATCCCCTATACATGTTATTTTATTTTATTTTTAAGATTTTATTTACTTATTTGACACGGAGAAAGAGACAGCAAGAGAGGGAACACAGCCTGGGGGAGTGGGGGAGAGGGGGAAGCAGCCTCCCTGAGGAGGGAGCCTGATGCGGGGTTCGACCCCAGGACCCTGAGATCATGACCTGAGCTGAAGGCAGCCGCTTAACGTCTGAGCTACCCAGGTGCCCCATATACATGTAATTTTAAACAAATGTGTATACATTTGTCATATAAATTCCTAAAAGTGGAATTTCTGGATGAACATACACGTATATTTTATTTATTTTTTTATTTTTAAAAAAAAAATTTTTAAGATTTTTTAATTTATTTATTCGACAGAGATAGAGACAGCCAGCGAGAGAGGGAACACAAGCAGGGGGAGTGGGAGAGGAAGAAGCAGGCTCCCAGTGGAGAAGCCTGATGTGGGGCTCGATCCCAGAACGCTGGGATCACACCCTGAGCCGAAGGCAGACGCTCAACGACTGTGCCACCCAGGCACCCCCAAAATTACATTCTTAAAAATAACTCTAGGGAGGGTGCCTGGTGGCTCAGTCCATTAAGCCCCCGACTCCTGTTTTGGCTCAGGTCATTATCTCAAGGTTGTAAAATCAAGCCCTGCATCAGGCTCCACACTGGGCACTGAACCTGTTTAAGATTCTCTCTCCCGAGGGGCGCCTGGGTGGCACAGCGGTTAAGCGTCTGCCTTCAGCTCAGGGCGTGATCCCGGTGTTATGGGATCGAGCCCCACATCAGGCTCCTCTGCTATGAGCCTGCTTCTTCCTCTCCCACTCCCCCTGCTTGTGTTCCCTCTCTCGCTGGCTGTCTCTATCTCTGTCGAATAAAAAAAAAAAAAAAAAAGATTCTCTCTCCCGGGGCGCCTGGGTGGCACAGCGGTTAAGCATCTGCCTTCAGCTCAGGGCGTGATCCTGGCATTATGGGATCGAGCCCCACATCAGGCTCCTCTGCTATGAGCCTGCTTCTTCCTCTCCCACTCCCCCTGCTTGTATTCCCTCTCTCACTGGCTGTCTCTATCTCTGTTGAATAAATAAATAAAATCTTAAAAAAAAAAAATAAGATTCTCTCTCCCTGGGGCGCTTGGGGGGCTCAGTCAGTTAAGCACCTGCCTTTGGCTCAGGTCATGATCCTGGGGTCCTGGTATTGAGTCCCACGCGGATTCCTTGCTCAGGAGGCAGTCTGCTTCTCCATTTGTCTGTCACTCTCCCTGCGTGTGCTCTGTCTCTTCCACTATCTCTCTCTGCTAAATAAATATATAAATTTTTTTTCAAGATTTTATTTATTTATGAAAGACAGAGAGAGATAGAGAAAGAGTGTGCACAAAGTGAGAGGGAAAAGCAGACTCCTGCTGAGCAGGGAGCCTTGACATGAGGCTTGATCCCAGGACCCCGGGATCATGACCTGAGCCAAAGGCAGGTGCTTGACTGACTGAGCCACCCAGGCCCCCCATCAAATAAAATCTTTAAAAAAGTTTCTTTCTCCTTCTCCCCTGCCCCTCCCCCCCCACTCTCTGTCTCTGTCTCTCTCTCTCTCAAAAACTAAACAAAACGAAACAAAACAGGTCTCACGTTTCACTCAGCTTCGAAATCATCTGTTCTCAAGCTCTTCCTATCAGGACCACTTTACACTCTTGAAAACTATTGAGCTTTTTTTTTTTTGTCAACTACACTAAAATTAAAAAGTAATAAATGATAATTAATAAATTATTGAGCTTTTGTTTATGTATATTTACCATATTTGAAAGTAAAACTGAGAAAGTTTTAAAGTATTTATTCGTTTACTTAAAATTATAGCAATAAACCCATTGTGTGTTAATATAAATAACATGTTTTATGACAACTGTATTTTCCAAAACAAAAATTAATGAGAAAAGTGGAGTGTTTTGCATTTTGCTAACCTCTTTCATGTCTGACTTAATAGAAAACAGTTGGATTCTAATATTTTCTGCGTTCAGTCTACTGTGATATGCAGTTATGGTTGAAGTCTATGAAGAAAATCCAGCTTCACACAGTTATATTGAAAAAGGGAAAAGTATTTTATTTTTTATTTTTTTTAAAGATTTTATTTATTTATTCGACAGAGATAGAGACAGCCAGTGAGAGAGGAAACACAAGCAGGGAGAGTGGGAGAGGAAGGCAGGCTCATAGCAGAAGAGCCTGAGGTGGGGCTCGATCCCACAACGCCGGGATCATGCCCTGAGCCGAAGGCAGATGCTTAACCGCTGTGCCACCCAGGTGCCCCAAGGGAAAAGTATTTTAAAAGCCTTTCTAGATGTGGATGTTCTTCCTTGGCATTATATCAATAATCAACATACAGGAGTTTATTAAATGTTAGTTTCAGTGTGGAATCTGAAGCCATATCAATGAATTCTGTATTCTGTTACACTAAAATCCATTGGCCTATCTTATACCTCGAATGGATGTTCTACTCATGAATAATTTTATTTATCTACTTTTTAAAAGATTTATTTATGGGGGCGCCTGGGTGGCACAGCGGTTAAGCGTCTGCCTTCGGCTCAGGGCGTGATCCCGGCGTTCTGGGATCGAGCCCCACGTCAGGCTCCTCTGCTATGAGCCTGCTTCTTCCTCTCCCACTCCCCCTGCTTGTGTTCCCTGTCTCGCTGGCTGTCTCTATCTCTGTCAAATAATTAAAAATTAAAAAAAAAAACTTTAAAAAAAAAAGATTTATTTATGTATTTATTTATTTGGTTGCGGAGGAGGGCAGAGGGTGAAGGGAGAGAGAATCTTAAGCAGACTCCATGCTGAGCTTGGAGCCTGACAAGGGGCTTGAGCTCATGACCATGAAATCATGACCTAAGCTGAAACCAAGAGTCAGACACTTAACTGACTGTGCCAGCCAGGCACCCCACTCATGAAAAATTTTAAATATATTTTTTTTATTTTTCAGCAATCTCTATACCCAACATGGGGCTGAAACTCACAAACCCAAGATCAAGGGTCATGCATTCCAGTGACTGACCTAGCCAGGCACCCCTACCCATGAATAATTTTAGAACACCATACTTTGGTCATTTGGAACATATTGGTTCACTGCATTATGCTGATCTCCCAAATGCTTACACGTTTCATTATAAAATGTCAAAAATCTCATGCATTAATGTCACCATCAATTTTACCATAAAATCCTTCAAGTATTGCAAAACTGTCAAGGTCCTGATGACAGACGCAAGTTTTCCAAAATTCTAATTTCACATGAAAGCTTGAATTTTATTATTGTCAACAATACTGTCAGTTACTTTGCTTGAAGTAATAGTCTCATTCATTCATTTTTCAGAAAATGTCTGCCAAATACCCAAGTCTGTATAACCCCTGTTTGTTTGTCAATCATTCTTTCAAGGAAAAATGGTGTTCCCTGAAAAAAGCAACTAGATCTGCTTTAAACTTAAATGACCCCTCAGGTGCTTTCCCTTGGAATCAACTCATACTTTGATATGCAATTAGAGGGCTTTATGCTTTTATCATATTTTGTCACACAGAATATTAAAAAGATATGTACTCAAGAGTCAAGATTTAGGAGAATTAAAATTAAATAATTTTTACTGCTTCATCAAGAACATTTGTTTTACTGGGGCGCTTGGGTGGCTCAGTTGGTTAAGCATCTGCTTTCAGCTCAGGTCATGATTCCAGGGTTCTGGGATTGAGCCCCACATGGGGTTCCCTGCTTGGTGGGGAGTCTGCTTCTCCCTCTGCCTCTGCTGCTCCCTGGCCAGGCTCATGAGCTCCTTCTCTCTCTCTTTCTCTCTCTCTCTCTCTCACTTTCATGAATAAATGAAATCTTTTTTTAAAAAATAGAACATTGTTTTACTGTGATTGTGTGGCAGTAAAAAATATATATTTAGTTGGGGGCTACTGTGTTATGGTGACAGCAGGTCAACCCACCATTGATTCGTAGCATCAATGCAAATATCAACACGGTTAAAAAGGCAAATATTGTAAAATGGTGCAGCCACCATGGAAAACACTATGACAGTTCATCAAAAAATTAATAGGGGCGCCTGGGTGGCACAGCAGTTGAGCGTCTGCCTTCGGCTCAAGGCGTGATCCCGGCGTTATGGGATCGAGCCCCACATCAGGCTCCTCTGCTGTGAGCCTGCTTCTTCCTTTCCCGCTCCCCCTGCATGTGTTCCCTCTCTTGCTGGCTGTCTCTATCTCTGTCAAATAAATAAATAAATAAATCTTTAAAAAAAAAATTAATAGAATTACAATATGATCGGGACACCTGGGTGGCTCAGTCAGTTAAGCATCTGCCTTTGGCTCAGGTCATGATGGATCAAGTTCCACGTTGGGCTCCCTGCTCAGCAGAGAGCCTGCTTCTCCCTCTGCCTGCCACTCCCCCTGCTTGTGTTCCCTCTCTCGCTGGCTGTCTCTATCTGTATCGAATAAATAAATAAAATCTTAAAAAAAAAAAAGGTAGGGAATTTATAAAAAAAAAAAAAAGGAAGGGAATTCTGACACATGCTGTGGTATGGTTTAACAATGAAGAATTACGCTAAGTGAAATAGGCCAATCGCAAAAACACAAACACTAAATTTTTCTATTGATATGAGGTGTCTAAAGTAGTCCAATTCATAAAAACAGGAAGTAGAATGGTGGTTTCCAGGGCTATTGGAGGGAGAAGTAGGGGAGTTGTTGTTTAATTGGTGTCGAGTTTCAGTTTTGCAAGATGAAAAAGTTCTGGAAATGGATGATAATGATCGTGGAGGTACAATAATGTGAACGGACTTAACACTATTGGACGGTACACTTAAAAATGGTTCAGATGGCTGGGACTCCTGACTGGCTCAGTCGGTAGAACATGAAGGTCTTGATCCAGGGCTCATGAGTTTGAGCCCCATGTTGGGTGTAGAGATTGCTTAAGAAATGAAAATCTTAAAAAAAAAAAAAAAGAATTAGGAATAAGTGACATACATATCTCAAGAACCAAAGAAATGCAAAATTCAATCACCCAATATGAGTCGAATGGGAAAAGGAAAAGTTAAGAAATGTTATATATGGGGCACCTGGCTGGCTTGGTTGCAAGAGTGTGTGACTCCTGATTTTGGGATTCTGAGTTCAAGCCCCATGGTGGGTATAGAGATTGCTTAAAAATAAAATCTTAAAAAGAAGCGGGGGGTGTCTGAGTGGCTCAGTTGGTTAAGCGTCTGCCTTTGGCTCAGATTCTGATCCCAGGACCCTGGGATTGAGCCCTGAGTTGGGCTCCCTGCTCAGAGGGGAATCTGCTTCTCCCTCTGCCCCTCCCCCCCCCCNTTCTCTCAAATAAATAAAATATTTTTTTAAAAAATTTAAAATCTTTAAAAAAAAAAGAAAGGAAATTTGTATATTTAACATGGGCTGTGTTTTCATTCTCCACTTGAAATTAATGAGTCAATGATATGATAATTTTAAGGAGGGTTCAGTATGTCTGTGGCCATTCATAACCTCAGTAAATAGCTCCCTTTCTGGTCTGCATCTTGTAACTCTGGGGAGTTTAAGAATTTAATATAGAGAAGTTGAAGAGAATCAAACTATGTTATTACTATTTTTGTGTTAAGAAGGAATCCATGCACAACTGATATCTTATATACTTTCATAGTAAGAAAAATTGTCTCCGGATTCAAAAAGGCTACCAAAGTGCCCAGCACAATGAATAAAAAGAATAAAATTATCCTAAAACTTCAGTTTATAAGCTATAAAAAGAAATTCTTGAAAGTTTCTAGAGAGGGGAAAAACATGACATCCTGAAATCAGAATGTAACACTAGAAGTTAGAATACACTGGAGTAAGAACTTTCTAAATTCTGAGGGGGGAATATAGTTTTCTTCACTTCACCACACTGTTAAGTGTAAACATTGAATTAAGACTTTTCCAATCTACAAGGATTCAGTAGATTTACCTTACATGCCCCCTTACTGGAGAAACTCCTAGAGGATGTTCTCCAGTAAAACAAGGGGAAAAACGTAGAAAGAAAAAGAAATAAGATGGAGAAGACAGAAAACACACCACAGGAAAATGTCCCAAAAGAAATCCGATGGTAATAGCTTGTGGCAGACCTAGAAATCTAGCTCTTACTCTGGAATGGAAGAACAGAAGTCTCTGGAACAGAGATGTCTAGGGGGGAAAATGAAATTGATAGAATATCTGATATGTTCGACTGGTAGAAAAATAATACTGATAGCCATAGGAGCTCCTAGGTGGCTGATTGGGTTAAGTGTCTGCCTTTGGCTCAGGTCATGATCTTGGGGTCCTGGGATGGAGCCCCCCAGGGAGTCTGCTTCTCCCTCTCCCTCTGACCCTCCCCCTGTTCATGTGGGTGCACTCGCACACTCAATCTCTCTCAAATAAATAAAATCTTTTTAAAAAGAAAGAAAAATTATGTTGACAGGCATATAGCAGACCCCACAGAACACACAAGGACAGTTCGTTTTATGAATATTGAAAAATAAGCAAATGCAAAAGTGAGGGATTAGCTGTAGGAAAAGCAACCATACAGCAGAAGGATGGAAGCTAAATTGCAATCAGAGTGTTCCATGTGGCACAGAAAGGAATAACGCTTGTGAAATCGGAATAATGCAAATATTGATTATGATGGAACAAACAACTGTGATACTGGGAGAATGAAGAGAGGACGTGGGAGAGGTGAGTGAGAGGAGCTAAATCCTCACTTAACCATAATAAGGAATCAATGAATAATGTCTGAATTGAAAAACCTAGAAATAGCAGTATGAGCAGATATGGTTGAGACATGAAGGAAGATACCAGAAAAAAATACAGGTAACTAAGTCCGCAGTCTGACCAGTGGAACTATTAGGGGATGGGGACTGGCAGGAAAATCTCATGATAAGACTGCTTTTACTGGGGGGCCTGGGTGATGCAGTCGATTGGGCCGCTGCTTTTGGCCCGGGTCATGCTTCCAGGGCCCTGGGATGGAGCCCCCACATCAGGTTCCCTGCTCAGTGGGGAGTCTGCTTCTCCCTCTGCCTCTGCTGATCTCCCTGCTTGTGCTCGCTTGCTCATGCTCTCTTTCTCAAATAAATAAATAAAATCTTTAAAAAAAAAAAAAAGACTGCTCTTACTGAAATTTTAATTTTGTGTATGTATAAAATTTTAGAACCATTTTTTTAAGTTCTAAATGATGCCGCAGTAAACATATATATGCCTTTTGCACCCACTTGTGATTCTGCCCAATTAATTTTGAGAGCTAGAATTCCAGGATCAGGGGATAAGGCTTTTGATACCGGCTGCCAAATAGCCCTGCAGCCTGGCGGCTACTTCGCAACTCACCAGAGGCCTAGCCTGGCCCACCACCACCTCCTCACCAGGTCGTCAGCAGCTCCAAACCCAATGTAACAGGTTCTTTTTATTTGCCTCCTGGGTCATTCCTTTGCCTCCTGTTAGAAACTAAGATTTGAACTGGGAAGACCGTTTCATCAAAGGGAAGTCGGACTGGAAATTCTGTTCTGGCTGTGCCACTGCCCGACTCTGGTTTTCAATATATCTCTTCCCCTCTCTCGACACGATTAGCATCTGTAAAGTGAGGAGCTTAGACCAGAAGAGTACTCCTCAACATTTTTACTATGAAAGCTCTCCCCTTGAACACCATGTTTTTATCCGCCAAACGAATTGCATTCACTAAGAAGGTATTGGTTCTCTTTCCTGGTGTGTATTACTCATACCAGGTGAGAGTCAGTGAGGATTTCTGAATAGCAGGGGAGAGATACTTCTTGCAACCTAAGTGAATTAATAAATTCAAGTCCAAACAATTTTATTATCCTGCTTGCACAGCCTGGCTGAGGCAGATGCCTAAACTACGTAGGAATGCTCACAGATCCCCTTTGCTGTTTTCAGATTCCCTAGGAAGAATGAAGTGGGGTAACTCTCCCATTCAATAATCCATTTTCTCTACCTGTACCCCCACCATCATCAGAGTTTATTCTGTCAAGATTATTCCCCCAGCTAAATCACTTTAATTGGCCTTGTGTATATTTGCTGGAGTTAGCCTACAGCAAAGGCCACTGGATCAGATTAGCACTTTCCCTTATAAGGAAGAAGGAAGGAAAAGGATTTTTTGTGAAGTCGGTGAAGCTTAAATTTCAGGGCCCCTCAGTTGCGTGGGCCCTTGGGAGAGCGGGGGTTGCTGGGAGTTGTAGTCTGGGAGTTGCAGAGAGGAATGCAATCAAGAAACATTTCTGGAAAACTGCTTAAAGATCTCAGAAAAGAGGAATGGGAATCTGAGTCTTCAGTAATTTTTCTTGAGTTCTTTTCTCATTCTAAACAAAGATTTACGTTCATACTTAATATTGCACTCATAATTTTGCATTCTTTTTGTTGGAGAGGGCCTCCAGAATTGTAAAAGCAGGGCTCCTACAAAATCTCGATCTGCTGCATATATGGAAATGAACTCCTCCCCAGCTAGATGAAAGCGAACAATCTGGCTTTTCCACTAGAAACAGGAGAAATGGCTCTCTCCCCTTTCCTTCTTTGCTCAGCAGATCCGGACAAGTATGCTCCATTCCTGTAACATGAGAGCACACCGGTAACCAGCAACTCCTTTGTCCTCCCAGACTGTTCAGCCACCTCTTTGGAGACCCTGAAAGTCTGCTCAAGTGATCAACCAGTCAAATAATTTCTCAATTTCTTCTTGATCATTGCTGTCAAGTCCCCTTCCCCACCCCCACCCCCACCCCAGTTTTTTGTCCTCCCTTCTAATACATTTCAAAAGCAATGTGTTTGCTTTCCTCTGCCTGGCATATTTGAAGGCATGCAATAAATAATTGTTAAATGAATAATTTAGAAGTATGAATCTTAGCCTTTCTGGTTCCCAGCCTCTCAAGAGTGCTAACGAGCTCTGAAATTTCACAAATATGGGCGGTCTTGGAAGGAGGATGACAGCTCTGCTTTTCTGTTTAGTCACTAAACCAGTGATTTGCAAACTTAGTGCACTTTAGGGAATCTTATTTAAAAATGCAGATTCCAGAGCTGTGTCCCTGGAGGGAATCAGTAGTTCGGGAAGGGTTTCAGGAGACCACATTTTGATAAAGGGTCCCTGTTGATTCTACTGTAGGCCACTTCTTGGGAAGCACCACAAAAGCAACTGGGTCTGGGCCAGGAATAGAATTTATTCATCTCTTGCAACCATCCCCTATGTTGCTAATTCTGGTCCAAGATCTGTCTGGGGGTAATTCCAGAGAAGATTTGGCCCCATGAAGTTGGGGAATCCTTCATTTCTCTTCTTCAGGCAAATAGTCACAACTGCTATAATAGAAACAATGCAGATTTAGGAAATTGGAGAGATCTGGGTTCAAACGGTTATATCTCTCTGAACTTCAATTTATCTGTGAAATAGGGATAATAATGCCACTCAGGATTAATGTGTGGATTAAATACACTGACTTATGTGAAAGTGTTGTACACAATGGCTAGTACATATTAGCCGTTAAGTAAAAGTTTGTTTTTATCTCATCCTTTGCCTGAATGATATTAAAGAAAAAGAGTTTCCTCTGAGAAATAAGAGGTACTTGAAATTCCATTCTTTAGACATTCATTCCTTAGGCTTGTTAGAATGCAAATGGCCCTGAAATTAGTAACTAGAGGCCTTACTGTTATTTATACCTTAGTCAAAGGTAGTTCAGGAATTATTTTGAAAAATCAAAAGCAAGAGGAAGGCTTGAGAGTGCCGTGAAGGGAAAGGAAGAAGAGAAAAGCTAAGGGAAAGGGGAAGAGTGTAGGAAAAAACTGATGTCACCTAAGAACAAACTTTTTCAACATTATCGTCCGACATGGGGCCAGGGAGTATGCTGCAGACAGTGGTATTCCAGCTAATGGTCCTGGTTGCCATATGAAGGCATGTTCAGGTAGCACCAGACACAAGGGAATTTTCCCTCACCTGTTGGTGGGAAAGATGTCTTAGCATAAAGGTGCTGAAATTTTAAGTTTCTCTGAGAGTAGATCTTGGGAAAATATCTTGATAATCCTCTTGAAATAGAAGGAGAAATGCTATGGTCATGACTGTAGCTGGGTAAGCCACTTCAAGTGAATTGAGGAGTTTGGTTTTGCCTCTGAGAGGGAGAGGAAAGGAGAATGGGATGGGACAGGGAAATGTGGAAGTAACATGAGGTTGGGGACTATGTAGAGTGAAAGTAGCTAAACGACCTTAGATAAAGAAATGTCTTGTGTTCACATTGAAATTTTTGTTGTTAATGTGATAAAGGTAATGATTAATAGCCCCTAAAGTGTTAGATTTTCCATACCCATCTTTTACCCTTAGTATGCTTGCATTCCAGCTTTGACAGACTGCTGATTACCTCCCCCAAATCCAGCATCCCTTTCTTTAATCATCATAGAAGTTTTAGCTGAGCACAGAGCTGTCTACTAAAAGGCTATGCTTCCCAGTCCCTCTTGCAGCTAGGTATGGCCATGTGGCTATGTTCTGGCCAATGGAATATGAGCAAGATGAACGAAATGTGCATCTTCCAGGTGTGTCTTTAAAAGAAAGAACGTATTGTCCACTTCCCACTGGAAGTGGATATGATGGCAGGCTCTAGAGCACCCACCATAACCATGCAACCATGGGTGCTTCCATTGTAGCCCTGGAAGCTACTTGTTAAGGAAGACAGAACCACGAGATAGAAGGAAACTGGGTCTTTTATCAACTTTGTTAAACATATTGCCCTAGGAGCTCTGGGGAGATCTATGTTTAGATCTTTTAGAGGGAAAGAAATTAACTTATTGTTTAATATTTTTGTTTCTTTTTGTTACAGCTGCCACATTTATATCCTAAACTAATATATAAGAAAATGCATTACACTTGTTCATTGTCAGAACTGTATTTTTTTTGTTGTTCTTAGAACTTTAAAAAGCACATTTACTTTTTCATTTTAAAAGTAATATACCAACAAGTAATGTAAGTACCCTTGATTTGATGTGATGAGAATGGTACTCTACTTCTGTGGTCTTCCTCCCAAAACACTGTAACACTAGTCCAATCATGAGAAAGACATCAGACAAATCACTGAGGGGGCATCCTACAAAATACCTGTCCAGTGCTCCCCCAAACTACCAAGGTCATCAAAAACAAGGAAAGTCTGAGAAACTTTCACAACCAAGAGGAGCCTAAGGAGACATAACGACTAAAGGTATGTGATATTTTTTATCGGATCTTGGAATAGGAAAAGGACATTAGGCAAAAACTAAGGAAATCGGAATAAAGTACAGACTTTCATTCATCATAATGATTGATATTGATTCATTAATTGTGACAGAAGATGTTAATAATAGAGGAAACTGTATATGGGGAATAAGGAAACTCTACCTTCTATGTTTCCAACTTTTCTATAATCTAAATCTACTCTAAAATAAAAGTTTACCAAAAGAGTAATAAGAAATAATCATTTCAGAAAATTCGGAATACAAATTGGGATTTTAAAAATCACTACAAATGTCATAATTCAGGCTTTTCCTATATCTGTCAATTAATTTTTTTTTCTTTTAAGTGGGCTCCACGCTGGAGATCAGGACCTGAGCTGAGATCAAGAGCGAGACAGACGCCTAACCAACTGAACCACCCAGGCTCCTCTGCCTGTTGTTTTTAATGAAAACCGCCATACTGTATGTACGATTTTCTGTCTTGATTATTTTACTTAATATTCACCATGAAGCATTTTTACATACACTTTCTAGCCCTTCAAGAGGACCTAAATGCAATGACACTTAATATAATATCTGTATATATTATATTAACAATCAATTATGTTGATGTTATAATTAATAACTTTAGTAATATGATAAAATAATTAGTAAATAATATATCACGTACGTGTATAATAACATATAATGACACCGAATACACTTGGTTTCTACAAGGAACCAGGATCCCTTAGAGAAATACCGATTACAGGGCTGGGATACAATGAACCTACAAATATTTTGTTGTGCCAGAAAGTAAGTAGTACTCAAAGAAGAATGGAGCATGTCAAAAGGACACATGTGCCATCTTGAAGGGGCTCCCACTGGTCAAACCTGGGACAATTTAAATATTAACACTCATTGATTAGCCAATCACTATTGATTAGTCAATCATTCATGAGAGTGATGAAAAATAACCCATTAAATAAAATAGGAAAGCAGTTTAACTGGTTTATTCTTTCTATTTCTCCACACCCTTACCAATCCTGGATACTTGCAATATTTTACTTTTTGTCCTGCTCACTATGGTTATAGGTTTAGGAATCACTGCTTACTGGTGAGGAATTTATTAACCGTTTGTGTTTGTTTCTTCAGCGAATTTTTTTTAAATATTTTATTTATTTATTCGACAGAGATAGAGACAGCCAGTGAGAGAGGGAGCACAAGCAGGGGGAGTGGGAGGAAGAAGCAGGCTCATAGCAGAAGAGCCCGACATGGGGCTCGGATCCCATAACGCCGGGATCACGCCCTGAGCCGAAGGCAGACGCTTAACCGCTGTGCCACCCAGGCGCCCCTCTTCAGCGAATTTTTTATTCATAATCTTTGCCAATATTTCAACTGGATTATCTGTATTTTTCTTATTGACTTTTAGAAACTCATATATTAGGACTATTAATCCCTTATCTACTATACATGTTGCAAAATCTTATTTCAGTCTTTTGCTTGTTTTTAAAATTTTGCTGTCATTTCTTCCACGTTAAGCTGCAACGTAATGGTTGACAGCATGGACCCTGGAACTGAATTGCAGGGGTTCAAATCTGGATTCCACCACTTAGTAGTTGATTTGAAGCCAAATATTTAATTGTGTTGTGCCTCAGTTCCCTTATCTGTAAAAGGGAGACAATAATAAGCTTATTAGGATGCTTAAATGAGTTAAGATGTGTGAGGTGCTTAGATGAGAAACTGGCACATATAAAGGGGCAAATAATTAATTGCTAGTTATTATTCTTCAGGCAGAATTTTTTTTTAATGTGGCTAGATCTATTTATCTTTTTCTTCATGGCTTCTCCATTTTTTTCTCCGGTTTAGGAAGGTTTTATGTATCCCAAGAACATAAAAATAAATGTTTTCCAATATCTCTTTCTACTATTTTTTATAGCTTGTTTTCCATCTTAAAATCTGTAACAATATGCCAGGCATTGTGTTGGTTACTGGGGATATAAGGCTAAGGAAAACTGTGGGACTGTTCCTTGCCCTCCTGGAGCATACATTGTGTTGGGGTAACTGAAATAGCCAAGAAACTGGGGCTCCTGGGTGGCTCAGTTGGTTAAGCGTCCGACTCTTGATTTCAGCTCAGGTCATGATCTCAGGGATGTGAGATGGAGCCCCGTGTCAGGCTCTGCACCCAGCACAGAGTCTGCTTGAGATTCTCTCTCTCCCTCTGCCCCTCTCCAGCCTTTCTTTCTCTCCCTCTTTAAAGAAAAGGGAAGGGAAGGGAAGGGAAGGGAAGGGAAGGGAAGGGAAGGGAAGAAGAGAAGAGAAGAAGAGAAGAGAAGAGAAGAGAAGAGAAGAGAAGAGAAGAGAAGAAGAGAAGAAAGAGAAGAGGAGGGAAGGGAAGGGAAGGGAAGAGAAGAGAAGAGGAGAGAAGAGAAAGAAGAGAAGAGAAGAGAAGAGAAGAGAAGAGAAGAGAAGAAGAAAAGGGAAGAGAAGAGAAGAGAAGAGAAGAGAAGAGAAGAGAAGAGAAGAGAAGAGAAGAGAAGAGAAGAGAAGAGAAGAAAGGGGCCCCTGTGTGGCTCAGTCAGTTAAGCGTCTGCCTTTGACTCAGGTCATGATCCCGGGTCCTGGGATCAGAGCCCTGTGTGGGTCTCCCTGCTCAACGGGGAGCCTGCTTCTCCCTCTGCTCCTCCCCCTGCTCGTCTTCTCTCTCTGTCTCTCCCTCTCTCAAATAAATAAAATCTTAAAAAAAAAGAAAAAGCCAAGAAACCAACTAATAAATAGATAAATTAGGTAACTGCTACGAAAGAAAGACATTATTAACTTGTCTACATGCTTATATCCTGTTATCTCCTCCCAGGAAAGGTCTCTCCTCTCCTCCTTGTGATGTTTATACTTAGCGTTAGGAAAGCAAATAGAAGAGAAAAAAGGGAGAAGGTAGTAAGTCTGTCCCAGCGGCTTTGGGTGAAGCGGCACCCCTAGCTCCCATCTTTTCAGGCTTATGTAGTATCTCTGCTTGTTCTGTTTTAGCGGTGGTTCCTTGTTACCTTTTTTTTTTTAATTTTTCATTGAGATGTAATTAGCATATTGTTTCAGGTGTACAACACGATGTGATTTTTGTACACATTGTGACATGATCACCCACGGTAAGTCTAGTTAATATCCATCACCACACAGTTAGAATATTTTTAGTTGCAATGGGAATTTATAATCTTTTGACAGTGCCCTTGCCACTGTCCCCCTGAACACTCCTCTGAGGAGCCTGAAGGCTTTGGTGCAGAGCCCAGAAGGAATTACAAAGCCTCAAGAAGGATGAGAACTGAAGAAAGGCCTGGACTGCCTCAAAAGGGACATTGATGACCTTTCGAAGTGCTACTGCAGTCTTGTGATTGTGACAGGTGCCGAATTTCAGGCATCGAAGCTCGTCTTTTGTTGTCTATGATTATGGACTCTGTTGACCCTTTTAACCCATTCAGTCCTGGGTCTCCTTTTGGGGGGTCTGCTGTTTTTCCATTCAACTCTGCAATCTCATTTCCATGAGTTGAAGTCTCTTCAAACCTAGAAATTGAGCCACTACAGTTTTACCAAAGCAGAGGCACTGACCAGGTGGGTTCATTCTCTTCTTTCGAGGATGGGAGTTACTTTATTCCTATAAGAATGAACATTCAGGTGGACAAGTAGGAGAATGGTAAGAGGTTGGAGCAGGGTTTAAACGGGAATGGCTAAGAATGGTGGTTTGTCTGCATGTACCAGAGGGGCTAAGCTATTAAAGACCTGGGATATAAAGTTCAGTTGCTACCCACATAGAGGAGTTCAAATCTACATTCTAGTAAGATAATAGTGTATATATATTTTAAGTAGTTTCTTTTTTTAAAAGTTTATTTATTGTAATCTTTACACTCAACGTGGGGCTCAAACCCACAACCCCAAGATCAAGAGTCACACGTTCTACCAACTGAGCCAGCCAGGCACCTCAGTAGTATATATTTTTATAGCATGTCTCATGTGCTAAATGCTGTTCTATGTGCTTTAAATGGTCATTTAATCCTCTTAATGCTGCAAGTAAGTACTATTGTTATCATCCCCATATTCCAGGGAGGCCCAGAGAGGTTCCCAGACTTGAAAAGCCATATAACTAGTAAGTGGCAGGGCCCAGGATTCAAATCCAGACAGTCAGGCTGTACCCTCTACGTGCTTTTTAAAAGCTATGCTACCTGGGGCACCTGGGTGGCTCCGTCAGTTAAGCGTCTGCCTACGGGTCAGGTCATGATCCCAGAGTCCTGGGATGGAGCCCCATGTCGGACTCTCTGCTCAGCGGGAAGCCTGTTTCTCCTCTCCCTATGCCTGCCACTCCCCCTCCTTGTGCTCGTGCTCTCTCTCTCTCTCTCTCTCTCTCTCGATCTGTCAAATAAAGAAATAAATTCTTAAAAAATAAAAAAAAAAATTTTTAAGCTACGCTTACTGCTTCTCAGGAATGAATTTTGTTTCTGTTTCCTGAAACATTTTTGGATTTGTTGTTCTCTTACATATTTTTTAAAATTTTATTTATTTATTTGAGAGAGAGAGAGAGAGAGAATAGTAGCCAGGGGAGGGGCAGAGAAGAAGACTCCCCACAGAGCAGGATGCCCAATGTGGGACTCGATCCCAGGACCCTGGGATCAACCTGAGCCGAAGGCAGACACTTAAGGGACTGAGCCACCCGGGCACCCTGTTGTTCTCTTATAAAACAGAAACGAATTTATGACATCTAGGGGTAGACAACGCCTTGAGAATTTTGAGAGCATGAGAAACACAGCATAGGGCCATTCTCTTATGGAGTTGGATAAAATAACCCAAGAAAAGAAGTTGGAGGTGTGGATGTTTTAGAAGTATGGGTTTTGAGTTTTTTCAAAATCATGGGTTCAAACTTGCGAGGCTGAGGTAATTTTCTTTTTTTTCTTTCCTTTTTTTTTTTTTTAAAGATTTTATTTATGTATTTGACAGAGAGACAGCCAGTGAGAGAGGGAACACAAGCAGGGGGGGGGGGAGGAAGAAGCAGGCTCATAGCAGAGGAGCCTGATGTGGGGCTCGATCCCAGAACGCCGGGATCACGCCCTGAGCCGAAGGCAGACGCCCAACGACTGAGCCACCCAGGCGTCCCTGAGGTAATTTCCTGCAAAAGAAAATTTTTTTAACTGAGGGGAGCAGTGGGCGCCGCAGAGGCCACACTGCCCTGAGTTGGCCCCGGCGGGAAAGCAACGTGCAGGAGCAAAGGAGGCAGCAAGGGGTGGTGCAGGGGTGGCGAAGCGATGAACTCAAAGGGGGTGTGGGCAGATGAGGGGTTTCATTCAGTTCTCTGAACATGCGGTTCAGAGTTTTCGGCCGTTGGCTCCCGGCGTCATCTATGGTGTGGCTGCATCTTTTCCTCCCAAATGATGGGGGCCAACTGTGGAACCCAGAAGGAGCAGGCCGTGTGCCTTTGCGCTGGGGATCGCCGGGCCGCTGCAGAAGCATCAGATTCTCACTCCCAGGAAGGCTCCGAAGAGGCCGCAGGCACGTGGTGTGTGGTCTAAATCCAGCCCGCAGTAAAAAGGCAGTGGGGGAGGGGTGGGAGGGGGTAATGTAGGCCCCGGAGGAGAAGCTACTGCGCAACCTCAGAATCTGGCTTAGACGGGCATTCGTAAAAATCTCTCCATTTACCCCTTTGGGTTACCTCCCCCTCATCATCTCTTACCTCCGTCCAATCAGATTTGTGCTTATTTAAAAATCCAAGCCCCTCTGGCCGGCTCAGCCCCTGCTGTCAGCCATCCACCAGCTCTGATGAATGCTGAGTCCTATTTCCAGCTCTGGTCTGGTTGGGGCGGCCCCAGAGGAGAAGGGCGCGCTTAGCCGGGCGGGCCTGGAAGTGGTGTTAGTGTCTGGGAAGAGGCTTGGGAAGAAATGCTACTGCCTGAGGTGGGGGTGTGGAGCTCCCTCCCTCCCCCACCAGGACTCCTGCCTGAGACTTTCCCTCTTGTGAGTAGTGTTCCTTGAATTAACCCCAAGGAGAAGGTGTTTTCTTCCATTATGGAAGAATGTCAAAGAAGACTTCATTAACCCCAGTGACAACACATTAGACTTTGCCCTCGGCTGAGACACCCATTGCTTAGCCAGAGACATCAGAGTACTTCTCATTTAACTTGGGGATTCTTACTCCATGAGAATTTCATCAAAGAAGGAAACTCAGAGTCCAGAGATTGGCATTTTGGTTTTTTAGTGTAAGCCCTCAGAGGGGGAAGGGAACTCATTCACTGAGCACCTAAAACTGACCAGGTTGGGGGAGGGGGTGCTCAGGCTTTCCTGCACTATCCTATTTAATACTCACAGCAGTGTGTGGGGGGGAGTTCTGATCATCCCTGTTTTTGGGTAAAGAAACAGACTCTGAGTGAAGTAACCTACTAGGGACACCGCAGCTTTAACGACAAGGTTGGGATTCAAGTTGGGTCCATAACAATTCTAAAATGCATACTTCTTTCAACATATTTTGCTTTAGGCTGACTGGGTGGCTCAGTCGGTTGAGTGTCTGCCTTCGGCTCAGGTCATGATCCCAGGGTCCTGGGATCGAGCCCCGAGTCTCTCGGGGCTCACTGCTCAGCAGGGAGTCCGTTTCTCCCTCTCCCTCTGCTCTGCTTGTGATCGCTCTTTCTCTCCTACTCTCTCTCTCAAATAAATAAGTAAAATCTAAAATATATATATATATATATATATAATTTTTTTGCTTTAGTTAACAGTCATTAAACATTCTCTAAGCAACTAAGATAGGATTCACAGCGGAGGCTGTGGTGTCTGCCTTCGAAGAACTCCCAGCCTTGTGGAGGAAACATGCAAGTCACCAGATAATAGAAATGAAATGTAGGTGATAAGTACGATGACAGACCAAGAACAGACCAAGACAGACTCTTTAGGAGCCCAAAGGAGGAAGTGGTAGGCCCTGCCTAAGGAAGTCCAGGAAGACGACCTTTCATCAACCAATGCCCACTGCATCCCAGGTCGCGTGGAGCATGGAGACACAGACGATTAATAGCCAACATTTTGTGGTGGGCGCTGTACTAAATCTGCATGATCTCATTTAATCCTTACAACCTCAATCCTGAGTTGGAATTTGAAAGATGGCAAAGGGATTTCAAGGCACGCTGCCTCCCAGGTTGCTCCTGCTCCCCCACCAACCGCAGTGTGGTCCTGTGTTCACGGAGTCTCCAGGCATGCTACGCAATGGTCATGAGCCCTCAGTGGTAGCACCTAACCTGGAGCTAAGGCACCGTTCTGGGCATGTCGGAGGAGAGGCGGAGGCAACAAAGACTGTTTGCTGCTCTTGCTGCAGTCCCACTGACTCGGAGGGAAGGACTAGTGCCCCAACTGGCTTGTACTGCAGTCAGGAGGACAGGAAGCCTATCCCCTTTGTGGTCTGAAGGATATTAAAATTCAATCCAGCTTGCCCCAGATACCCCCGCTGCAGTGCCCAGCATGCTTGCCAAAAACCAGTCTTGATGATCTTGCCGGCTTTGCCCTGCCATTCTAGGTTGTTCCCTTATGGTCTCTTGGGAAATGTCACTCAAGCTGTGCTTCCACTGTGTCCTTCTTTGCTCAAGCCAGTGAAGTTATTTTCAAACCTGACCCCATCCAACCAGAGTCACCACATAAGAGCCCCAGTTGGGTTCCCACAACTTGGACGTTATAATGATAATAATAACTAACTTTAATTGAGAACTTAGTAGAAGCCAGACCCTGTGTTAGGTGCTTAGTATGACCCATTTCACTTAATCCCCAAGCCAACACCAGGAGGTATTATTAGCTTACCATTTTATGCATGAGAAGCTGAAGCTCAGAGAGGTTCAGAAACTTGCCCAGGGACAAACAGCTTGAGATGGAGCTGGGATGGGAACCTGAATCTGTTTCATTCCATAGCCAACCTAGGCTGCTTCCAATGTCTGAGAATGAAAGTCGGAGATGTCAAAGCATAATGGATGAGACATCTACAGCCAATCTTCAACATGATCTCTTTAGCCAACTCAAGCCCATTAAAGGGAATTTAATTGATTGGTACCAGCAGAGTATGATTCAGATGGGTGAGGTGATACTTAAATATACCAGGATCTCTTTTAGGGAAATAATTTAAATTTTGCCCTTCTGTAATATATAATTTTTTAAAAAGTGATTTTTAAGTATTTTCCTTTTTTAAAAGATTTATTTATTTATTTATTTATTTATTTATTTATGACAGCCGGAGAGAAAGGGGGACAGAGAGAAGCAGACTCCCCGCTGAGCAGAGAGCAGGACATGGGGCTCGATCCCAGGACTCCAAGATCATGGTCCAACCTGAAGGTAGATGCTTAACCAACTGAGCCACTCAAGCACCCCAGGTTTTTTTTGTTTTTAAAAGATTTTATTTCTTGGGGCGCCTGGGTGGCACAGCGGTTGGGCGTCTGCCTTCGGCTCAGGGCGTGATCCCGGCGTTCTGGGATCGAGCCCCACATCAGGCTCCTCTGCTGTGAGCCTGCCTCTTTCTCTCCCACTCCCCCTGCTTGTGTTCCCTCTCTCGCTGGCTATCTCTATCTCTGTCAAATAAATAAATAAAAAAATCTAAAAAAAAAAAAAAAAAGATTTTATTTCTTTATTTGAGAGAGAGAGTGAGTGAGGGAAAGAGAGATGGAGAGCACAAGCTGGGGGAGAAGCAGAAGGAGAGGGAGAAGCAGACATCTCACGGAGCAGGGAGCCCCATGTGGGGCTTGATCCTAGGACCCTGGGATCATGACCTGAGTCAAAGGCAGACGCTTAACTGACTGAGCCACCTGGGTGTCCATGTTCAATTCATTTTAAATTAGTGATATAAGAAAAATATTTGTCCACCAATATATTTATGTTTTTAGAGATTTTATTTATTTATTTGAGAGAGAGAGAGCACAAGTGGGAGTGGGGAGCGGGGAGGGGCAGAGGGAAAGAGAGAGAAGCAGACTCCCTGATAAGCAAGGAGCCTGACATGGGGCTTGATCCCAGAACCCTGAGCTCATGACCTGAGTCAAAGGCAGATGCTTAACCAACTGAGCCATCCAGGCAACCCCCATCAATACATTTAAAAAGGATATTTTTATTTTTTTATTTTTTTAAAGATTTTATTTATTTATTTGACAGAGATAGAGACAGCCAGCGAGAGAGGGAACGCAAGCAGGGGGAGTGGGAGAGGAAGAAGCAGGCTCGCAGCGGAGGAGCCTGACGTGGGGCTCGATCCCACAACACCGGGATCACGCCCTGAGCCGAAGGCAGATGCTTAACCGCTGTGCCACCCAGGCGCCCCAAAAAGGATATTTTTAATATCTTTTTTTAAGTAAGCTCTATACCCAACGTGGGACTCAAACTCACAACCCAAAGATCAAGAGTTGAATGCTCTTCTGACTGAGCCAGCCAGGCAACCCTAAAACAGATATTTTTACTGTGTGTATTTAATATATGCTGAAATTTACACAGAAATATAAACATCTATCCAAAAGAGACATTCATAACGTGGTGTTTGGGATTCCTACCGTTTACTTATTTCTTTATGAACTTTTGCCTCTTACAGTTTCTTAAAAATCAATTATTTAAAAATGCTTCTGATTAGTGGATTTAAGGGAAAATTTTTTTTTCTATGAAATAAAGAGAGACCTTTTGGTACTTTTCAAATAACATTTATAAGCATAGGTAGTCTTTATTCCCCCATAAATGTGTAAGAAGCCCATTTGGATATAGTTATCACTATGGGCAGGATACCTTAGTGTTTAAAGATATGGAGATAGACTGCGTGTATATAATTCTTGGTTCCACCCCTTAATAACTGTGTGACTCTAGGTAAGTAACTTAATCTCTCAGTAATCCAATTTCCTTATCTTTAAAAAAAGAAAGCAATGAAATCAGAAAAAAGAATAATTATAGGGTTGTGAAAATTAAATGAGTTAATGCATGTAAAGCCCATGTGCATATAAAGTCCATTTTAGAAAACCTGGAAATTATAGAAAAATAGAGACAAAACCAGAAATCGCCCAACCTCAGTAACTGAACAGACAGCAGCTAATCTCAGTGGTGCTTTTGTACAAATTAGAAAAGTTGGCCCTGCCTCAACATACTTGACTGCCAATAAGCCAGAAAGTTGTCTTAAGAGGGGGCACCATTTATTAATTACGCGGGGACATCAGGCATGAACCAAGATTGTCCCAAGCAAAACAGGACATTTTGTCACCTTGTCTGTGGATGACAATGTAGGATGTTTTCAATTTGAGGCTATTACTAATCATGTGAGATGAGCGAATTTGTACATAAAGTTTTTCCTGTATTTAGAATTTAGGCTAGATTCCAGCACCTAGCAGGCACACAGAGGGTATTTGTTGAATAAATAGGAATGAATGAAAGGGGGTAGGGAGGCAGCTGGAGGGAGAGGCGGGTGGGAAGAGAGAGAATAAATTTGCTGAAGGATATGCTAAATTATTTTCCGGAAGTACTGTATCAGTAGTGGCTGTTTCAGTTTGTGTTAACTTAGAGGAAAAGTGGTATCTCAATTTAATTTGCATTTCTATAATTATCAGTGAAGCCAAATATTTTCTATATGTTTGTTCATTTATTTTGGCTGTTTATTGGGATCTTGGCTTATAAAATTGTATAAATTCTTTATATATTGGAAGTATTCACCACTTATAATTTTTCTTTGCAACTATCTTTTCAGTTTAACTTTTAGCTGTTGTTATTTTCTTGGGTTTTTTTTCACATGGAGATTTCCAATCTTCATGCAGAGAAAATTATTGATGTTTTGTTTTGTAATTTATCACCTTAAACCTTAGAAATGTCTGTTCCTGATATTCACTTGTATTTCTTTCTCATTCTTTCACAATTTGATTTAATAATATATTTATCTCTTTAATCCATCTGGAATTAGTTTTGTAATTTGTGTGTGTGTGTGTGTGTGTGTGCGCGCACAAGTTATTCCAATATCATTTGTTGAATATTTCTTTCGTTTCTTATCCAGTTTGGATGTGACCTTAGGGTAAAAAATCGTTTATATGGGATCTTTCTCTGTGCTATCTTCCTCCATTTGGCGATTCTTTAAGTTATTTTTTTTCACCTTTAAAATCAGTCCAAGTGGTCAATTTAGCTGCAAAGAGTGACGAACATCTTCAAGGCTATATAGTACCTGTGTGAAGGAAGCCTGGAAGGACATTTCGTTCTGTGGGGTGAGAGGTGATCAAGCTCAGGTAGAATGTCATGATTACTTCAGGCTAAGACTCCTCCCCGCATAAATAAATACATAGATGTAATAATTGAATAAATACATGTACGCCCAACACAGCATATCATCCCTAAACAAAGGAAAGCAAGAAGAGTGAGACACTGCGATCAATCCAATGTTCCTATTATTGAGAGAGGCGATCTAGCTACTCATGAGATGTGCTGGCAAATTTACCCAGTATCGAAATCAACCCTTCGGAAATGCTCTTTGCTTGGAGGCTCAGCAACAATAGAGTAATGGAGCGTGTGCAGCTAGCTGCTTTCCGAGGAGATGGAGGAAGTGGCACGGCCACTGAGACACCTAGTGGTGAGGATCTTTACTGCACCGTTAGAGTTGGCCCGCTGGGCCCGTCCAGGAGCCACGTACTCTGGGGGAGTGTGCCTTTGGGGAGCTTAGGTGCCCTCTTTTCTCCTCCCCAGCAACGTAATTTGAGGCCTCTGCTGCGTGCATGAGGCAACAGAAGCAAGTGCCCAAAGATCCGGAAACTGAATAGCCTCTGCAAAGTTGGAACCACGAAGCTAAATGAACACAAATTAAGCTGACCAACATGGCTTCTCAGGCCCTGGGATATGGTTTAAGATGCAAATTAAGTCAGTGCAATTAATATTCATTAGGGAGCAGCAATGCGTTTTAGCAAGCAAATTATCTCCATCCCCTACCCTTCTAGGCTCACAAAAAGTTGAACCAGAGGATAATTATACTTTTTATTTATTGTAATTATAGCTTTGAATTGTAGGTTCACCCACATTCAGGATATTACAAGGTGAAGATTGTTCCACGTGCCACCTAGGATAATGTGCCACACATCTGCACTACAGAGTGGTGCTGGGATTAGTCATTGATGACTGGGGGCATTCTTCAATGGCTCAGAAAAGGAAAGATTAATGGAGTCATTCATTCACTCATCTTTTCATTCATCCAAATCTATCTTGAGTGTCCCAGCACCACGCTCTGGGGCTATGACAGGGAATAGAGAATCTCGGTCATTGCTCCCTCATGATCTCACAACTGAGAGGGTACGATTTAGAAAGTCTCCACCACCAGTGAGATGATGTTAGGAGAGTCAAGCACAGGGTGACACTCAAGTGAAGCAGCTTGGTCTCTGGGATCACAGAAAGCCTTCAAGGGACGGGGAGGTATGAGTGAAGTCCTGAAATGCAGATAGGAGCTAACAAAAAGTGGGAAAAGAGTGGCCAGAGGGAGACTGCTTCAGGTGAGAGCATGGTGAATTAAAATAACTCAGAAGCAGGCAGTGTGACTCGAGCAAAGGATGCGAGAGGGAGAGATAAGGGAAGAATGTGATGGCCAGAGAAATGGAGGGCCGCCTCAGGACTTTGGGGGTTTGTGTGTTTCTCCGAAGGGTAACACAAAGACAATAAGGAGTGTTTCGTTTTGTTCTGTTTAAAGATTTATTTATTTTTAAATAAGGGGGGGCAGAGGGAGAAAGAGAGAGAGAAAATCTCAGGCAGACTCCTGCTGAGCCCAGAGCCTGGAGCCCGGAGCCTGGCTTAGGGCTTGATCCCACAACCCTGACATCATGACCTGAGGTGAAATCGGGAGTCAGACGCTTAATTGACTGACCCACCAGGGTGCCCCAAGAAGGAGTTTTAAAGAGGAGAGTAAGAAGCATCAAATTCGCTTGTTTGGGTTTTTTTTTAAGATTTTATTTATTTATTTGACAGAGAGAGAGAGCACAAGCACGGGAGGTGGCAGGTAGAGGGAGAAGCAGGCTCCCTGCTCGATCCCAGGACCCTAGGGTCATGACATGAGGTGAAGGCAGTCACTCAACCAACTGAGACACCCAGGCTCCCCAACAGATTTGCTTTTTTTAGAAGATGATTTTGGTTGCTGCCTGGAAAACAGGAAGGAGGAGGACAGTTACGGCACCATTTAAGAAGCTTTTGCAAAAGTCTAGGTGAGACGTCATTACTGTATTCGCTGGGGTTACAGTGGTGGTGGTGTTTTAATCTGTAAAATGAGGAAAACAATACCATCAATCTCATAGTTATAATGATAATTCAATATTAAATATTTACAAGTGTCTAGCATATGGTAAATGACCAGTTAATTTTGGTTATTATTATGATATTGGTTATTATTGAGGCAGCTGTTTCTTACTATATGAAAGAAATTTCCTTTTGGTGCTTTTAACAATAGAGTGGGAATAAGTGAATGAAGGTCAGATTTTATTCTAGAAATGTATTCATTACCTGAATCTTTTACAGTTAATTTGTGTGAGTATACTATTCATGTACTTTTAAAAAATTAATAACTAAGTTTATAATTGAACCTAAGCATCAACATCTGGAATGAAAGAGGAGGAAGTACAGAGAAGGCTAAGAGCTTGAAATGTCAAGTTAGAGAGATCTGGACTCATATCCCAGCTCATTTATACCTGTGAAATGCTGGGAAAGTTACTAAACTTCTGTAAGCTCCAGTTTCCTCATCTGTAAAATGGAAATAATCACAGTATCTAGTTCATAGCATTGTTAAGATGAATGGAGATAATAGAGTGCCTGGTACAAAGCAAATGGTCACTAAGTGCCAGCTATTCCCAATATGTAGATTGGAGGAAATTACCACTTTTCCATTTCTGAATGTGGCTGGTACAATCTGAATTCATTCAATATAATATAATAAAGTCTTTCTAGAAGAAGTATCCTTTTGTTTCAAATTTTTCAAAAATGTAAAACTCAATGAGTGCTGAATTTTCTCAAATGCCTTTTCAGCATACACCTGGTTTTTATGTATTGATGGGATATATTAGCTTAATACTTTTCTTCTGATACCTTAATAACTTTCCTGACGTTAAGACATCCCACTATTCCTAAGAAAAACTCTACTTAGTTGTGGTGGATCATTCTTTCAATGTACTGTTAAATTCAAGAACAGACTTTCTTAAACAGGGGTGTCTGGCTAGCTCAGTTGGTAGAGATGCAGCTCTTGATCTTGGGGTCATGAGCTCAAGCTCCACATTGGGCATAGAGCTTGCTTTAAAATAAATAAAATAGGGTTGTCTGGGTGGCTGAGCCGGTTAAGCATCTGCCTTTGATTCAGGTCGTGATCCTGGGTTCCTGAGAGCAAGCCTGCCTTGGGTTCCTTGCTCAGCAGGGAGCCTGCTTCTCCCTTACCTTCTGCTCCACCCCTCGCTCATGCTGTCTCTTCCTATCTCTCCCTCAAATAAATGAAATCCTAAATAAATAAATAAGGGGCGCCTGGGTGGCACAGCAGTTAAGCGTCTGCCTTTGGCTCAGGGCGTGATCCCGGCATTGTGGGATCAAGCCCCACATCAGGCTCCTCCACTATGAGCCTGCTTCTTCCTCTCCCACTCCCCCTGCTTGTGTTCCCTCTCTCGCTGGCTGTCTCTGTCTCTGTCAAATAAATAAATAAAATCTTTAAAAAATAAATAAATAAATAAATAAATAAATAAAATAGGGACTCCCCACTAAGCCTGGGTGATTCAATTGGTGCGTCCAACCCTTGATCTCAGCTCAGGTCTTTATCTCAGGGTCGTGAGTTTAAGTCTTGTGTTGGGCTCCACACGAAAAAATAAAAATAAAAAATAAATAAAATAGAACTCATTTTTATTTTATTTATTTTTAAGACGGTGGGGAGGGGCAGAGAGAGAGGGAGAGACAGAGGATTTTAATCAGGCTCCATGCCCAACACAGAGCCCGAAGCGGGTCTCAATCTCACAACCCTGAGATCATGACCTCAGCCGAAATCAAGAGTCGGATGCATTAAAAAAAAAAAAAAAAAANAAAAAAAAAAAAAAAAAAAAAAAAAAAAAAAAAAAAGAAAAAAAAAAAAAAAAAAAAAAAAGAGTCAGATGCTTAACAGACTCGGTGACGCAGGAGCCCCCAGATAAAGAAATAAAGTTCAGATTCAAAAAAGAAGAAGAGTTACAAACTTCTTTGCCTTTTCAAGACTACACTAACAAGAGTTTTTTACTGAACTCCACTTGTCTTCAATACTCAAATGTCTTTAGAAGTCTCTGATTTTTTCCTAACAATAGTTAGTATTTACTGAGCACTGAGAAACGGCTAAACACTTTGCATAATCCTCGTAAATTCCCTAGGGAGTGTGTACTTAGGGAGTGTGTTAGCAACGTGAAGGGTCGGGCGCCTGGGTGGCTCAGTCAGTTGAGCATCTGCTTCCGGCTCAGCCGGCTCAGGTCGTGATCCTGGGGTTCCGGTGATCGAGTCCCGCATTGGGCTCCTTGCTCAGCGGGGAGCCTGCTTCTCCCTCTGCCCCTCCCCCTGCCCGTGGCGCTCGCGCGCTCTCTCTCTCTCTCTCTCTCTCTGTCATTAATAAATAAATAAAATCTTAAAAAAAAGAAAAAAGAGAGAGAGAGTGAAGGATCTTGGTACCAGGCCCTGGAGTTGGAGCCAGAACCTGTTTTTCAGTGTTATGCTTTCATTCTTTCCCTCAACCCATATTTATGAAGCATCTCCGTGCTAGCGTCTGTGTTAGCTACCAGCAGTACAGCCTTAAAGAACTCAGACTCAGAAGCCCAGTCTAACAGGGGCGCCTGGGTGGCTCAGTCAGTTAAGCATCTGTCTTCGGCTCAGGTCATGATCCCAGGATCCCCGGGACTGAGCCCGGATGGAGTCCCATCCGGCTCCGTGTTCAGTGAGGAGTCAGTTTCTCTCTCTCCCTCTGCCCCTCCCCCTACTTGTGCTCTCTCTTGCTCCCTCACTCTCTCTCTCAGAAAAACAAACAAACAAAAAACACCTCAGGCTCAGAATCCCAGCCTAACAGAGATCAGCAATAAACAAGTGAAGAAACACACAGAATAAATACAACGTGTGAAGAGAGCTATTCTGTACATTACACCCATGTACAGGATGGTAACAGGCTTATTTTAGATGTGGTGGTTGGCAGGGAAGGCTTTTTTGAGGTGACATTCAAGCTGAGATAGAAGAATGAAGAAGCTGTAACTGCAGAAAGTTGTGTGTGTGGGGGAAGCACTTCAAGGCTGAGTAAACAGCAAGTCCAAGTACCCTGAAGCAAAAAGCGTACAGACAAAGTAACTTGATAAATCCTAAGAACAAGTCGATATTGTCAGGGAACTAGACAGATAAGACTGGGTTGGGGCACCTGGCTGGCTCAGTCAGAAGAGCATGCAACTCTTGATCTCTGGGTTGTGAGTTCAAGCCCCATGTTGGGGGTAGAGTTTACTTAATGAAAACAAAATTTAAAAAAAGACTGGGAAAGCAGACAGGGGGTCAGTTGGGGTCAGGCTTTGTAGACTTTGGTAAGGTGTTTGAATTTTATTCTAGGAGCAATGGGAAGCCACTGTAGGGCCTTTAAATAAGGGAGGAAAATGACATCTGAATTATGGTTTTAAAAAAACATTTATTTATATACAGGGTGCCTGGGACGCTCCCTGCTTAGTGGGAAGTCTGCTTATCCCTCTCCTTCAGCCCCTCCCCCCGTTCGTGCTTTCTCACGAGGGCACTTTCTCTCTCTCAAATAAATAAATAAAATACTTTTTAAAGATTTATTTATTTATTTGGGGAGGAGGGGTAGAGTGAAAGAGAAAATCTTGAGCAGACTCCCCACTAAGCAGGGAGCCCATGAGGAGCTGATCCTGCGACCCTGAAATCATGACCAGAGCAGAAATTAAGAGTGGGAAACTCAACTGACTGAGCCACACAGGCACCCCTGAATTATATTTCTTTCAAAGATCACCCTAGCTGCCATATGGAAAATGGATTAGAGAGCACCCAGAAAGAGAGAAGGACGACAAGCTAAAACGTGGTTGTAGTAATTAAGGTGAGAGATGGAGGTGAAAAAGATTAGGTTACAGTGGTAGAGATGGTGAGAGGTAAATGGATTCATGATATACTTTGTAGGTAGAACCGAGTTTCGGATTTTACGAAAAGGATGAATCCTTGTTTGTTTTTTTAAATTTTTATTTATTTATTTATTTGACAGAGAGACAGCCAGCGAGAGAGGGAACACAAGCTGGGGGAGTGGGAGAGGAAGAAGCAGGCTCCCAGCGGAGGAGCCTGATGTGGGGCTCGATCCCCAAACGCCGGGATCACGCCCTGAGCCCAAGGCAGATGCTTAAACGACTGTGCTACCCAGGCGCCCCAAATCCTTGTTGTTTTCTTAACAACTAAGTGATGCTATTTAGTATGCTGGGGAAGATTGTGGGGAAGAACAGTTTAGGTTGATAAAATCAAGAGCTCCAGTTTAGATATACTATATCTGATATGCCAGTGGGATCTCTAAATGGGGAGGTCTAATAAGTAGTAGAATATATAACATGGGAACTCAGAGGACAGACCTACCCTACCATGGAAATACACATTTCAAGATTATTTACATTTAGATGGCATTTGGTCTTGAAGAGATTATCTACATAAGGAGAGAACAGCTGTTAAAAAATGTCTAGAAATGAGCTCTGAAATATCTCAGCATTTAGAAGTCCTATGAGGGAGGAGTTAGCAATGGAGAGGGATCCCCGAAACAAGAGAAAAATTATCAGTGTGGTGTCACAGAGGCCAGTGAGAAAAATATTTCATGAAAAACAGAGGGCCATCTATGTGGAAGGTCGCTAACAGGTAAAAATTGATGATTTTAGAGAAAATGATTATAGAGAAGTGTTTACTAGATTCTACAACATCCCTGGCATCCCCGGCAGGGCATCCTTTGAGAAGGGTGGGCAGATTGGGGTGGATTTAAGAGGAAATTGAGGTGAGGAAATGGAGACCTCTAGTGTAGACAACTTGTTTTAGTTTCCTTGCAAAGAAGAATGAAGAAATGAGATTAAAGGATAAAGGGAAGGTTTTGTTTATTTTTAAGATGGTAATGTTCCGGAAGTAATTGATGATACAGCAAGGAAAAATCCTTTGAGAAGGCATGGGGGGGGGTTTCCACAGCACTAGAGGAGGGGTCTAGGAGCAAAGACACACCTTTCATGGTATCAGGAAGGAAGAGAGAGAGGATGGGTACAAATACAAGTAGGCTTGAGGCTTGCCATCTAGATGAGAATGTTCCTCTTTGATGATTTTTATTTTCTCAAAGAAATAGGAGAATTAGTTATGGTGAAGTGAGAGAAGAAGGTGTAGGAGTTTGAAGACAGAAAGCATGAAATACACTATCTCTGGAAGTGGGAAAGTGGGAAAGTGAATTTACTAGTGAGATTCAGTAAGATTGCCGAAAAAAAGTCTAACGCCGTTTTAAGGCTTGTGGTCAAGAATTTAAAGTGAAAGCCTCAGCTCTTGTGTGGCGGTTTTACTAGGTGAGTATAATGGAGAAAGAGAAAAACAAGAATTGTGTTTGTAAGCAATCATAACATCTAAGCCTGGTGAGAGAAGTTATGAATACAGGAATGTGAAAGTGAAAAAGTAATATATTTAATGATTTGAAGGTTTTGAGGAAGTCAATCAAGAGTTACTATTGATCAGACAGTTGAGATGCTTGAAAGGAGGTTTTAGAGATAGTGTAGTTACTGGCAATACCAAACAAAGGATGACTATGAAGGGGGTTGGGTGGCTACTATAGGATGGAAGGGAAGACTGTTGGAGGTAAAGAATCGACAGAGTATTGGGTAGTCATCCAAATAAATGCTGAATGATAAGAAGTAGAGATGGAAAGGTAGACAATGAGCCAAGAGCTAGTATTGAGGAAGGAATGATCCATCAAAAGGTCCATAGATGACATTAACTAGGGGGAGTATTAAGGGACATGGCTAGGGTACTTCAGAGTTAGAGAGCTTGAAGTAAGAAGGATACTACCCACTGTCTGATTCCATATAGATATTTTAACATTGTAATCTTAAAGTATCTTAATCTATTCACAAAATGTTGAGTGCTAGTGGAATTTTTAAAAAGATTTTATTTGAGAGAGAGAGAGAGGGAGAGAGAGCGCAAGCAGGGGGAGGGGCAGAGGGAGAAGCAGGCTCTCCGGTGACTGGGGAGCCCAACGCGGGCTTGATCCCAGAATCCTGCGAGCATGACTTCAGTCGAAGGCAGACGCCCCAGTGCCAGTGGAATTAAAGAAAATGTTATATTCCTTTCGTGATTTGTGTTTGTAACTTACTAGTCTATACACCCGCATGTACACAGTCAAAATTTCCTTTCTTTTTGAACAAAGACTGCATTAACTTAAGCCTATTCCGAAGTCTATACTACTAAAACAAACCTATACTCCAGTGAGGTTCCAAGATAAAATCAATAAGTTTGCGCGCGTGAAATCGGTAAGATTTTATTTCTCTAGCTTAACTGGCCCAGCACAAGGTAGAGTAGATAGTAAGCACAAGTAATTTATTCTTTTGAACGGGAGAACATCTGTTCTTTCCGGGCAAGAATACCGGCAAGCAGCTCTTGGGGGCAATCAAGAAAGGAAAGGGTCCTCTAACATCTCTCCCTAGGAGCTGATAGGGCCCTGGTTATCAGGGAAAATTGCTCCGGCGAACCCATTCAAATTTCTCACAGCAAATCACAGTGGCCTACAGCCAACTCCTTTTCCGCTCATTGGCCAACTGGAAACTTCACTCCGCCCCCCCATGCCGCCCGCCTCTCATCCGGAAGCCAATCGGAAAGATTAGCGCTCCGTAACTTAGTGTCATCAAGTACCGTACTTGCAATTGGCTACCGGAGCTACCGATCGAAGAGTAGGCGGGGGTATGCCAGCTGGCCTATATAAGAGGAGGACAAAGGCGGCGCGCCGCCTGTGTCATCCGCCATCTTGTGCGAAGCAAGGTGGCCTCCACGTTCCCTGAGCGTCTTCTCCGCTTCTGCCTCGACCGCCCCTTGATCACAGACATGTCTCGAGACCGGTTCCGGAGCCGTGGCGGTGGCGGTGGCGGTTTCCACCGGCGTGGAGGAGGCGGCGGCCGCGGCGGCCTCCACGACTTCCGCTCCCCGCCGCCCGGCATGGGCCTCAATCAGAACCGCGGACCCATGGGTCCCGGCCCGGGCCAGGGTGGCCCAAAGCCCCCGATCCCGCCACCGCCTCCGCACCAGCAACAACAGCAGCCGCCGCCGCAGCAGCCGCCACCACAGCAGCCGCCGCCGCTTCAGCCACCGCCGCATCAGCCGCCGCATCAGCGGGCGGACGGCGTGGGTCCGCTAGCTGGTCGCGGGCTGGGCTCCAGGCTGACCGAGAGAGGGTGGCCTGAGGAGGCAGCAATGAGAAGTTGTGCTGGGCCCTGTTAAAGCTAGCGGATCTTGGGAACCAGAGTAAAGCGTGAATTGTAGGGTTGGAGAGGTCGGCAGAGTTCTGGCCTTAAAAGCGCAGGCACAAGTGCGGGTGACAGCAGGATTTTGATCACATTCTTTTCATTTAGTACTTGATCACCATTTTAACTTAATGTCTGCTACGATGTAGGTTTGTCGGGGACACAATATACACGGTTGATGAGGTTGCTTATGTAGAGTCGAGTCTACACGGGGCTATAGGTCAATTCTCGAGTATTCTGGATGGTTTGGGCTGTTTGATGTTTGGATAGTTATGTTGGAAATTCACAAATACAGAATCTTGACTTTGACTTCAAATGGAACAGAAGAGCAACCCGATTGGTGGTATTACCCAGTCTGGGAACAGCGAACATTGTTACTGGATTTTTCTTTCTTTCTTTCTTTTTTTTTTTTAAGATTTTTTATTTATTTGACAGAGACAGCCAGCGAGAGAGGGAACACAAGCAGGGGGAGTGGGAGAGGAAGAAGCAGGCTCATAGCAGAAGAGCCTGATGTGGGGCTCGATCCCAGAACGCTGGGATCACGCCCTGAGCCGAAGGCAGATGCTTAACCGCTGTGCCACCCAGGCACCCCTTTACTGGATTTTTCTACTTGCTAAGGTCACTGGTTTCTGAAAATTTCCTTCCTTTTTCATTAGGGGTTTAAAGCCAACTTGTCTCTCTTGAGGAGGCCTGGAGAGAAAACTTACACTCAGCGTTGTCGGTTGTTTGTTGGGAATCTACCTGCTGATATCACAGAGGATGAATTCAAAAGACTATTTGCTAAATATGGAGAACCAGGAGAAGTTTTTATCAACAAAGGCAAAGGATTTGGGTTTATTAAACTTGTGAGTTTTTTTTTTTTAATGTGGATTTAGAGGGTTTTATCCTTGTTTTTTGCTATTAACAACCTCTAATGTTCAAACCAACAGCAATAAGTTGGTTTTTAGAACTTTCCTCATTTTTACAAAAAAGATGCAACTGTTGTGTTGTGAATAATTGTTGATACCAGGAAACGGGGCGGGGGGGGGTAAGACCTTTACCTACCCTGGGTGGTGTCAGGGAGGGCTGCATGAAGATACTTGAACTGAGCTGGAGGAGTGGGAGTGGGAGTTAGGCTTTTGATAGTTTTAGAGTGGGCATTAACCAATGTTGAGGTCATATTAACATGAGCATGTCTGATACTTTCAGGAATCTAGGGCATTGGCTGAAATTGCCAAAGCTGAACTTGATGATACACCCATGAGAGGTAGACAGCTTCGGGTTCGCTTTGCCACACATGCTGCTGCCCTCTCCGTTCGAAATCTTTCACCTTATGTTTCCAATGAACTGTTGGAAGAAGCCTTTAGCCAGTTTGGTCCTATTGAAAGGGCTGTTGTAATTGTGGATGATCGTGGGAGATCTACAGGAAAAGGCATTGTTGAATTTGCTTCTAAGCCGGCAGCAAGAAAAGCCTTTGAAAGATGCAGTGAAGGTGTTTTCTTACTGACAACGTAAGTTCATATGCTTATTTTAATTTATTGGATGAAGAAGTTGGGATAAAACTGAAGCCAGTTAAGTTGGAACCATTTTTGTTATTAGAACTCCTCGTCCAGTCATTGTGGAACCACTTGAACAATTAGATGATGAAGATGGCCTTCCTGAAAAACTTGCACAGAAGAATCCAATGTATCAAAAGTAAGATTGATTTAATCTAAGCATTTTTAATTGCAAATTAGAACTTGTAATAATTTTTGAATTTTGCTTAGAGAACGCAAAAGTCTTTGAAATGCATGTGCTTGATAAAAATCTAAGGCTCAGGAAGTTTAGAGGTTTTAAAGCAGAGATGTTCAAATGCTTAATATTTGTTGCTGAGATAGGTATATTATATGCAGTTTTGTCCTTAAAACAACTGCATGATGAATAAGTATCTTTTTAAAGATTGAAAAAAAAATATTCCTTGAAGAGGAATTTGTTTAGAGGAAATAAAATAAGGAAATGGGGAAGGTAGGATTTATCTCCAGTGCCTGATACTCTTCTATTACTGCATCATTCTGGGACATGTTACTTTTNTTTTTTTTTTTTTTTTTTTTTTTGGTGAAGATTTATTTATTAGCACGGGCTAGTGCTCCTGGTGTGGAGGTGTAGCAGTAGAGGGAGAGAATCTCAAGTAGACTCCCTGCTGGGACAGGGCTCAATCTTGTGACCTGAACCAAAATCAAGAGTCAGACTGACAGCCACCCAGGTGCCCCTGAAATATGTCATTTTTGATGTAAGGCTATTTTACATGAACCAAGGTGGCCTTTGCCTTTGTCAGTTCTTCTTACATGTTATAGGCTGGGGGGACATCTTTGTTTTTAGGACAATCAAGTAGTATTTCTTGTGTGTGTCCACAAATTGGTTCATGTTTAAATATTGTTAGGGAGAGAGAAACGCCACCTCGTTTTGCCCAGCATGGCACATTTGAGTATGAGTATTCTCAGCGATGGAAGTCCCTGGATGAAATGGAAAAACAGCAAAGGGAACAAGTTGAAAAAAACATGAAAGATGCAAAAGACAAATTGGAAAGTGAAATGGAAGATGCCTATCATGAGCATCAGGCAAATCTTTTGCGTCAAGGTAAAAGGCCTTTTTGTGTAATTTCACTGATAGGATCAGTTGCTTTTTGAATTTGTTAGAACCCCGTTAATGTGGATTCAAAACAATTTTTTAATGTTCAGATTTGATGAGACGCCAGGAAGAATTAAGACGCATGGAAGAACTTCACAATCAAGAAATGCAGAAACGTAAAGAAATGCAACTAAGGTAAAATTTTGTTAAGCTAATAAGCCTTTGCTTCTGGGTTAACATTTAGAGGAAAGGATAGACCTAAATTTTGCAGGTGAGTCTGATGGAGTACAGAGAGGTTAAATACTGTGTCAGTGTTGGTTTAACACAAAGTTGGAGTAGAATTTAAAGTTTTAATTAATGACACCTCTTTTCTTTGCCAGAATGCTTCTATGTCTATTTTGTACTCTATTCAGGCCATCATGTGTGTTTGCTCTAACCTAGACTTCGTAAAAGTCTGAGGCAAACTATTAGCTTTCTTCATGTTGGCTCTTAAAAGATGTGGATGACACTTTAGTTTATATGCTTGATGAATGTTTCCAGGCAAGAAGAAGAACGACGTAGAAGGGAAGAAGAGATGATGATTCGTCAGCGTGAAATGGAAGAACAAATGAGACGCCAAAGAGAGGAAAGTTATAGCCGGATGGGCTACATGGATCCAGTAAGTAAAATTCTTTCGAAATGTAATTGGAGTTGTCTACAAAACTTGTAGGTACCGAAAATGAAATTTTACCCAATTAAATAATGACATTGCACTTCACTGCTGTTCTTCTTCTTAAAAGTGTGTTATTACCGTGATTAATATGCTTTAAGTTTTATCTTTTTGGCTGAGCCTAAAGATTTCATTGGTTGGGAAGAAGCTTTAGGGGTTTTTTGATAATTGAGTCTCAACAATTGGTTTCAGAATATTGGTTTTAAATGTAGTCCTAACCTTTTGTTAAGTTTTGGAAATTTTTTTTTTATCTTCTCAAGAATTCTTAGTATGGGGGGCGCCTGGGTGGCATAGCAGTTAAGCGTCTGCCTTCGGCTCAGGGCGTGATCCCGGCGTTATGGGATCGAGCCCCACATCAGGCTCTTCTGCTATGAGCCTGCTTCTTCCTCTCCCACTCCCCCTGCTTGTGTTCCCTCTCTCACTGGCTGTCTCTATCTCTGTTGAATAAATAAATAAAATCTTTAAAAAAAAAAAAAGAATTCTTAGTATGGGTATAGTACAGGTGTATGAAAGAGTTTTTTTTTTTCTCTTGCAGAGAGAACGAGACATGAGAATGGGTGGTGGAGGAGCAATGAACATGGGAGGTAAGCAAGAAAATCAAATTAGCAGTACCATTAGAGAGCAGTGTTCTGGTTGAGTTGTAACCAGCATTTTTGTTTCCTAGATCCCTATGGTTCAGGAGGCCAGAAATTTCCACCTCTAGGTGGTGGTGGTGGCATAGGTTATGAAGCTAATCCTGGAGTCCCACCAGCAACCATGAGTGGTTCCATGATGGGAAGCGACATGGTAATGTATCCTGTATGACGTAGTACAAAGGAAATTCTCATTTTTCACAACTTACGTGTGTGTGTTTTGTTTTTTGTTTTTGTTTTTGTTTTTTTAAGTAGGTAACTGGACCTCTTTTTAGTTCCCTTATCATGTAAATCATAATATTGAGGAGTACTTTGGCAACATAGAAGAACTCAGTGTGGTAACCTAAACAGAAACGGTTGCCAACAAGAAGTCAATGCTGTCAGTAGTATGTTGGAGTTCTCTCTTTGGCAATAAGTAGACATAGGTGCTTTCCTTTATATTGCTTGTGTACTTTTGCACTCTAGCACGTGGCAAATCCAAATTCTAAATGTTAGATGATGTACCTGATTATTCTGCATCCAAGTGAGAGTAATCAAATGGCAAACTGTCATTCATTAAGCTGATATTTGCCATAAGTATGAATCAGACTTGTAGTTTATAGTCTTAGGCATCTTTTAGTGATGTGTAGGACTTTGACCTATATTTGGTGTGGTTTCTACCCATGAAAAGGGAGTTGTTTACGGTTTTGACTCGTCGTTTCCCACTTGCTGGGCCTGTCAGTAGGTGCACCTTCTAAAATAAACTGACATCTCCATTTTGCTACAGGATAGCACAAATCAGTGACAATTTTAAGCATACTAGTTGTGTGCATTTGATCTGAATATTCTTGATGCTTTCATATTTTAACTGTACAGATAGCCTGTCAGGAGGCTTTAGAACCACCAAGTGAATTGGTCTGAGTGGCTGTGTTAGGGCTTTACAGACCCGTAGGAAAATTGAATATTGGATTTAGAGGTGGGTTTAGAGAAGAGTGCATTTTCACAACTGAACTGAATCTGACTGGTTCACCTGCAGGCTTTTGGTAAAGGAGGGAAGCTGCAGCGTGTAGCTCATTAGATTCATTATACGTACAGGAGTATAAGGGTTTAGTATGGGCCTTCATCTTTGTAAAATCTATTTAAGGTGTTTTGAGAATTAGAATCATAAATAGCTGGTTGGGTTAAAACATAGTGTTACTAGCTTTCTTTAAATTGAATTTTTAAAATACTGTGGGTAACATTTTGGTTCATATGCTTTCTAAAAGGTAGATTGTAGGTCTGTATCAAATTTGTAAAACCTAATTTGACGTGATGTTCCCACAATTAAGGTTCTTTTATGTCCCGTGTAACAGGTAGAGTTCTAAGATGTAATAACATAATCTTGAAACCCCAAAATTTTCTTAGAGCTTTTGAGATACACAGCATAATGCGCTAAAACCCTGACATTTTTAGGATTTTGAGAATATTTTAAAGGATTGAGATTTAGTTTTTAAAGTAGCCCTATAGTATTTAGTAGGAAACGTGTTGGAACTATGTATAGGAACAGTTAAACCCTGATGCTCTCTCCCCCCCCTCAGTTTTGGAGTGATGCTCTCAGTAACTTATTTTGAATGGAATTTGAAAGATAGTTGAGGCTTCCGTGCTTTGCATATCTATAGGGTTTTCCTGTTTGGGGAATATAGGTTTCTCAGATTAGAAGTACTTAATACTAGGTGAAGTAATGAAATCCTGCTTTATTGCAGTTACTTAAGCTTGGTGTTCAGGCTGTTTGGGAGATAGCCAAAACGTGGAACCATAGCTAACCAGTGGACTTTCAACGACCCGAAGGAAAAGCTGGGCCGGTGTGGGGGTGGGCTGTATATTCAGTCAGTTTGCAACAATACAGACTACTACTGTGAACATAATTGTCTCTGGTTATATAGTGTTGGTTCTGAAGGTGGTATACCTGTGAGAATATGGCAACACTTTTTTAATGAAGTTACTGTGCCGGTTAAGTGACTAAATCTGTTAGTCTTTTATGCTTTTTTCTTTTTGTAGTCTGGTAGCATTTTATTAAAACTTTGAATCTTTTAAGATTTCTGCAACTTTGCAGATGTGTCTTAAGATCTTGAAAAGCACAAGGTTTCTTATGCAGCTCATGCCACTAACTGGTGAGTAGGTCTTTGTCACTTCATTGAGTGCATTGAATCTGTCTGGTTGGGCTTGTTAGGCTTACTTGGAAATTAAATTTCCTGTTCAGACCTTGAAAGTGAGAAGTTTGCAAGCTTTTCCAGTGGGTTAATCTGATGTGAAATTTCTTAAAACTCATTTTGGAATGGGTTTTCACATCTGCACTAATTCTTAAATTTTTTAGCACTACAGGGAAGACCTATTCTTTGAAACAGGTGTATGAGAATGGCTCAAGTGGGAACATACCACAAGGCATGTATTATCGTAAACTAATTTTCAAATTACCCTTTTTTCCTTTCTATGTTCCCGGTACCTGTGGATCGACTCATTGGTGATTGTATCGACGAACGTTGACTACGGAACCTTCTAAAATATTTACTTAACACACATGGACATCAACTACATATAATGAACTGTTAATTACTGTTCCAATAGCGTACTGAGCGCTTTGGGCAGGGAGGTGCGGGGCCTGTGGGTGGACAGGGTCCTAGAGGAATGGGGCCTGGAACTCCAGCAGGATATGGTAGAGGGAGAGAAGAGTATGAAGGCCCAAACAAAAAGCCCCGATTTTAGATGTGATATCTAGGTTTTCATTCCAGTTTGTTTTTGTCTTTTCTTGTTTAGATACCAATCTTTTAAATTCTTGCATTTTAGTAAGAAAGCTACCTTTTTATGGATGTTAGTTTATTGACCTAATATTTGTAAATGGTCTGTTTGGGCAGGTAAAATTATGTAATACAGTGTTTCAAACAGGGGAATTTTTTTTCCTTTTTATTTTCTTTCTTTCTTTTTTTTTTTTTTTAAACTGTATAATGTCCCTCAAGTTATGGCAGTGTACCTTGTGCCACTGAATTTCCAAAGTGTACCAATTTTTTTTTTACCGTGCTTCAAATAAATAGAAAAAAATAGTTATAATATTGATCTTCAACTTTGCCATTCATGCTTCTATGCACATTAGGCTAGGTGTTCCACTTTGAAAGCATGAGCGTGTCTAGGCCTTCGAATGGCACATGCCATTTCTGGGAAATGTATCTGTAGGCTAAGTATTGCTTTCTACAATTAAGTACCCCCTTGTTTTAAAAAGAAATGCATATTGAAGTAGTTTCATGATTTGATTTGTTTGGCATTATAGGAAGCAAGCTGGTGCTAAGTATTTTTAAAATGGTTATGTAAGCAAGCTGAACTGTAAATCTTCCTTCAGGAATGTGTATTAAGATTATGGAATGGGTGAAAGACTATTGGCAGGGGGAGAAAGTGGGTATGACTAAATGGATCTTTATGGCCCTATGATCTATCCTTTCCTTGAAAGTTTCTGAAGAAAAAGTGGAAAGATCAATTCTGTTGCATTCCTCCATTCTTGTTTTTAAAAGAACAAGTCCCAAGCCCTACAAATGGCTTGTATTGAACTTTCACGTTTGAATTAAAGATTGTTAAACATGAAGGCTTTTCATGTATTACTTCAAGCGATTTATGAAGATGGGGTTTAGTCTGAAAAATGCAACTCGAAAGTAAGCGTAGTAACCATAAAGTAGGTTTAGCTATGTATGCATTTGTACTCTGTAACTTTTACATCTCCTTGTGCTACTGCTGGTGGTCAAAATCTGTAGGACTATAAAAATCTACTTGTTCTCTTGTCTAAGAACTAGTGGTGACTGTTAATGATAAATAGGGTTGCAGATAACAATTCTTACTGTAAAATATTGTTAATCTGTTTTTCCATAGTTTACTTTGGATGTAGCACTAAATCTGGAGAGAGTTGCTTATGCTACACAGTACAAATAGCCCTTCCTCCCACCATAAAGTTTTGGAGTGTTTCGATGGTGTTGTCAGTTGATTGTCAACTTCATTGAATCTCCTTCCATTAGGATAAGACATTTTGACTTAATATTAAAGTAGATTGTTACTGTTGTCTGTTAGTACAACGGGAACCTGTTTTCCCAGTGCCATGTATGTTAGTAGAGGAACAACTTCCTAAAAGTAGGTAAAGTAATTGAATGGTTTGGCTTTGTTCTTAGTTATGTTTCCATTCAAATTTGTACATTACAGAACTCTTACTGTGGAATGTGTCTTCCTCTTTTTCACCTCTGTTCTTGGTGCTAATTGGCAAGAAGTAAAATTCTAAATCAAATCTTGGTTAAAATGCTGAAGTTTAGTATTGTGCCTGAGTACAAAGGGAAATCTATCGTTGAAACAATTGAGCACTTTTTCTGCATAGGAAACTGGATGATACTAAAAGTAAAACGCTAGTGGAGTATAAAGGCTTGTCACCCAATTCTGGTTGTGTGACTGACAGGTATATGGTGTGCTAATTAAGGAAGAGAATCTCCTTAGAAAATACTCATTATTTCTTCACCAAGACACTTGGAAATGGGTAGTAGTTCTACCATAATTCTATCAATGAGGAAGTTTTGTCCTAAGTCATCAATTGGTGATATGTATGAGGTTTTCTGTATGGAAACAAGGGTCTGGATTTGAAAGGAATCCATTACAATTTGATTGAATTGTATGGTAGGGGCTCCACTAATGATAAAATAAGGGGTGTTCATGGGACACCCACAGAGGGTGAACGTGAATGTGTGTGGGTGGGGGCTGGTGGGGAAGTGGGAAAATCTGCCTATAAAATTAATGTTTCAGTTTATTTTTCAGATTACATGCCTTTCTTTATAAGGGATGCTGGCACAGACCCCTAAAATAAGCTTTTGTTAGTACTGTACCTTTGAAGAGTGGTGAAGGATGCTAATGGATAATCTCCTGAAAGTTGTGGCTTTGATAGCCTTACTGTGGGCTGTAGAATTGCTAAACGTCGTTTAGCAAATAATGTTGCTTAGTTTCAACTAAGTTTTGCCTTTCATCACTGAAACAGCAGTGTACCAAGGGTTGTAAGCTACTCAAATAGACTTTCATTAAGTCTTGCAATGCATATGATAGTTTTTAGACTAATGTGAATTTAAATCATCTTAAAAAGGAATTTCCTAAAAGCTGTTACGAAATGTGGGGTGGGAAAGGGAATGTAGTACTTTTGAAGTATTTTAGCCATTTTTCTCATTTAAAGAAACCACCTGCCCCCATTTCCTCTTCTCCACTTTCTCTCATAATTTTGTTTAAGAGGAACACTGATCGTTTTAAGCTTATTACTCCTAATCTTTAAAAACTGCATTCTCTGAGAGACCCCATTGTATTTAATAGGTACAGGATCAACCCAGTGGCTCACATTCAGTGAAACCATAATCTTGGCTTAGAACACTAATTAAACTCCTCAAAGAAGTACTATAAACCCCACCACTCTATGTATAGGTGTATTATACCACTAATATAAACAGATAATAATTTGGGAAATTGTAACGTTACGCCTGTGCAATTTTTTATAAGTGGCATATTATGGCAGACAAAAATTTAGATACTTGGCTTTTCTTGGGCAAGCCACTTTGTTGTGGCGGAATGTTTTCTGGTGTTCTTGGACTGCAATTATGCACTATTAAAGTAGTGGCCTGCTACATAACTGCATTTAGCCAGCATTTCTGCAGTGCGTAACTGTGAGGAACGTAGTACCGCAAATGGCAATGGACATTAGGACCCGGATGTAGTATTCCTGCTTGCTCCAAGATTCTCATTGCCGACTGCATACAGGTAGGTAACAAGCAATATAATCTAACTTGGTGACTTGCTATGTACTTTTATTCCGTGGGCATTCTGACATCACACTTCTGACAATGAAATTACAGTGCAGCACCTAACACTTGTATGGTAAAGCTAGTTTCTATCAAAACTGCGTGGGTTTGGGTTTAGAGCTGTAATTTGTCAGGCAGAATTCAGTGCTGTTGCAGTTCTCAGATAAAAAGTGCAAACTTGATTCTTTGGTATGTCTGATTCAGTTGCGTGGTTTCCTTTAGTTGCATTGTAACTGAAGAGAACCTGGAGCACATCAGTGGTGTGGGGGAGAGGGAATCAAACCATACTTGGGAAGTAGAGTGCTTTTAGCATCTTGACACGGACTATATAGCATGTGATACTGAGTCTCTGTTGTAGCAAACTGACCTGCTCATAGGTCAGCAATACCGATTTCAGAATGCAATCTTGGTAATTATTCTGCAGGTTGAGCGAATTAAGACTTTAAAGTACAGTTTTTTTTTTCGTAATGTGATTTAATTTTTTTTTTTAATGGGCTTCATGGGAATACCTTTGTTACTAACGTGGGCTTAGGTGGGAATCTAATGTGTATAGTTCAAGTTATGTGACTTGTCTAAATACATCTATGCTCTCTAAAGCTGGGGGAAAGTGGTGTGGCATGTTGACTTGCCTGCAGTTGAATACATGTTGGGAATCACTTCCCACTCCTAAGACTTCGTCGTATTCTGTAGGGTAACTGCAAATGTTCAGAGTAGCTTTTCGAATTTGGTTCCCTTATTAGCTTTAGGGATGTGATGTTATATAATCCAAAATGTTCACCAAAAAAAAGAAAAAAGTCTTCAAAAGCACCTTCTTTCGTTGCTTAGGACTTAAGCTTTGTAAGCTTTGCATCGACTGTTGTTCCAGACCTCAATTCAACTTAACTTTGGTCTCCGAGCTGGTTTTTAGCTAGCATGCATGAGAAACAGCTTTCATGTATAATGCTTTCTGCTCTGTAACTGGAAAGTACGGTTTACTTTGCATAAATGCCGGTGAAAACTCTTCATGACTATGAGAATTTTCTTCCATTGTATCAAGAAAAATGGCTTGCTCTTTGGCAAGCGATTCACAAGGTGGGGACAAATTGGTACTTTAATATGTAGTCTGTTCAAGCAAATACCTTGACTCTCCTGTTAGGTAAAAAAGCGAATGGTAACTAGTTTAGCTCTATATTAATAATACATAATGCAGCGCAAACATAATGCTCAGTATTAGTGACCAGAGTGTCACTAAATTGACGTACAACCCTGATGGGGTTTTCCTGTGGCATAATTCATTAAATCGGTGGCCAACACTTGCTACCGTGATTTAGTGATTCGAGTGCTTAGAGATAAAAGCTCAGGTTTATTTCTTAACAGCCAATAACAGTTTTGAGAGAATGTACTTGTTATAATCAATGGACTTGAGGAACGTCACTGGGGAGGGGGGTTAATTTTGCCTCATTTCTGCTTATTTCAAGATGAATAGGTTTTTGCACTTTCACATGAGAAACCTGTGACTTAAGTCGATTCTTACTAGTTTCGATTTGTATGTAGCTATAATTTGTGAATCTTAGTGTAGAGGGTCTTAAAATCACTCACTCAAAAAGCTGGGAATAAATGGGTTGCAGTAACAACACTATACCGAGGTGCTTGCATTGTATTTCATAGTCTTTTCTTGTTACAAACCAAACGTATTCTTTTAAATGAGAATGGTCTGAGGTTCAGAGGTGTGATGCCAGAATGCGTTTCGTGCTGTTAGGCCCTTGGAACAGATACCGGTGCTTTCTGAAAGATGAAAGAAATGGAATGGGTGCTCTTCACACAAGGTTGTAAAACCTACAAAGAATGCATAATAGTCTCATTTTTCCCCAAGAAAAGAGATGCGTGTGACTAGTTTTGGACTTTTAACCTTAATGGGGGTTGCATGTGTCCTATTGTTAATCATTGTCAGCTGCAGTGACATGATCCACAGTCCTGCATTTACTGCCTTTCCCTTAATGATTTTGGACAGGTTTGAGAGAGCCAGGATGCTTGTTCTGGGCCTTTATTTGGTTTTGGCTTTAGCTGATAGTGTTTCAGTGTTCTGTCAGCTAGTGCAGTTCTCAAATGGCTGCCGATTAGGGAAAGAATTCTGAGGATTTGACTGCTCCTAATCATGTGTCATTGCTGCTAGATAATGATTGGCAATTTTTAAGACTCAACTGTGGAAATCTCACAGTTGGTAAACCATCAACCATAAAAATGTTGCTTTTGAACACCAGTGCTGAAAAGACTTTATTTGGAGGGTGAGAAGGGGGCTGGATGCAGGATAGGATAATCTGGAGAATGGGGGAGAATGCAAAACGATATAGTATCCCTTATGGATGGTACATGTGCAACAGGGAGCTCTATTTTTTTTTTTTTTAATCCCCTTGGCAGTAACTGATCATCAGGGAGGAAGAAAAACCTGGAACTTGAATTAAGGCTGATCTTTCTGGTTTTTGTGCACTGTGGCCCTGCCAGGCATATATAGTGAAGGTGAATGTCTTCTTCCTCAGAAAAACTCTGGTTCCTTGCTGTCCCGAATAAGGCCTAGCTTCCCTGACCTAACTGAAAACTCAGTGAGGACTTGGAGGGAAAGAACGAGGCAAATACAGAGGATTGCAGGATAACAACTGCATTGTGTACTGTGGAATGGGGAGGGCACTCTTGGAGGAGGACTGCTGCAGGTGGTCAGTCCGCCTGAGAACGGAAGACATACTTGAATGGGGAGCAGGGTATGTGCTTTTATATGAAAAGAGAGCTGATGTTAAAACTCATTTGGTAAGGTAAACGTTGTCACATACCTTCACATAAGGGATAGTATATTTTGGGTTGCAGTCAAACTTGATTGTGCTCAGACTGGTGAAAATAGCAGATAGGATTTTGTATTTTAAATAAGATACAGATTTTATTTGAATTGAGCTGTCTACTTTATTACTTTACATAAGAATAATTTTAGATTTTTTTCCCCCATCAAGTTTCTTCCTGTTTTTTTTTTCTTGTTTTTTTTTTTTTTTAATGCTGTAACTTGCCCCTAATCTTTGTCTCTGGAATTTTACTCTTTAAATTTTGAAGTTAACTAGCATTTTCAAACCTTTATACCCTTGTCTTTTATATTAACTTTCTCTTATTATTCTTTAGGTAAGAATGATTGATGTTGGCTGATACTGGGGTACTCACTCACTTCAAGTAAGTTTCCTTAGAAGTCCTAATCTATAGAAGACTTTGAGTGTGATTTGTTACAGTGGTTAAATGTGATGTAGCTATGTGGGGTGAAACGTGTTTGATTTTTGAGATGTTTACTTATCCTAAGATAATATCCATGTGTTTTTGTTTTTGAAAACATGTGGGGGGCACCTTGGGTGGTTCAGTTAAGCGTATGGCCCAGATTATGATCCTGGGGTCCTGGGATAAAGCCCCACATTGGACTCTGCTCAGCGGGAAGTCTGCTTCTCCCTCTCCCTCTGCCCGTCACCCAGCTTGTGTTCTCTGATGTGCTTGTGCTCTTTCTCTCAAGTAAATAAACTTTAAAAAAGCAAACGTGGGTGTGGAGGGAGAAAGTGGGGACTATTTTATTTATAAAAGTGTCAGTAGAAGAATTGACAAAAGGTACATGGTTGAAGCTCTGTTGTACACCTGAAACTAATAGAATATTATACGTTATGTTTCAGTTCTAAGAAAGGATACAGGATTATGTAACAGCCAAAGAAGGCTTGAATTAGTGGAGGAATGCCATATTTTTAGAACTCTAAATTCCACTTTTGACCCATTCAGAAGCTCCCTTAAGATTCTTTTACTTACCCAGCAAATAGTAGAGAACAGTCCAATCAGGGGTAGGAGGAAAAATCCCAAAAGTGTGTGTGAGGAAAATTTAGAAGAAAGTAACGGTAGTGTGGGCCAGGTCTTTTCTAAGCAATAACAGAGCAAAACCAAAGAAAAATCCACAGATTGGAACCCAGACTTGGGCCCAAAAATGTGCCTCTTGTTGATGTGAGAATAAGATGTACATACTAAAAGTTAATTTAAAAAAATGTAATATGTGGGGCGCCTGGGTGGCTCAGTCGTTAAGTGTCTGCCTTCGGCTCAGGTCGTGATCAGGTTTTGGGATTGAGCCCCACATCAGGCTCCTCCGCTGGGACCCTGCTTCTCCCTCTCCCATTCCCCCTGCTTGTGTTCCCTCTCTCACTGCCTTTCTCTCTGTCAAATAAATCTTTTAAAAAAATGTAATATGCTATACATGTTGTTTTAATAAGATGATATTTTTAATGATAGGTGGATAAGCTATTAGTCTCAAGACGACATCACACAACGTGAGCCAACAAGGAAAGCCGCAGCTTGTTAGACTGAGGAAGTATCTAGGTAAGTTGGATGTTTCTTACTCTGTAAACTGCCTTCAGAAGCTTGGGTGTTAAAAACATAACTGCTTGTGTGTGAATATTTCACTTTAACTTTATGTTAAAACTTCTATGTGGGAAATGCATTGTTTTTATAGTACGTAAATATTTATAGTCCTTTTAACAGCCCTCTTGGGGTTGGATGCCTTGTTTGTTGGTTTGTTGGTTGGTTTGGCTCAAGCCTCAGAAAAACAGGAACTTAAGTTTTCTGTAGGAGTTTGTTCGTCTTTTTGCCTCTGTCCATAGAACTGTGCAAAAGAGGGTTTGGAAAATTGAAAGTTGCCTGTTTTTAACCAGATGGTTCTGTGATAGGGTCACGTAGAGTTGGTGATGTAGAAGGGTTGGCAGTTGTAAAGGGCAGCTCAGCTCTGCTGTTGGAGCTGGGAAAGCAGTCATGGACAGTGTGGAGATAAACGGACGTGACTGTGCCGGTGGTGGGCGGATGGTAGCTTGCCGTCCCCTGGTGTGGTACGGATGGGTATGTAGTTAGCTTATCACTCCGTTAAAGGCTCTCGTAATCATTTAAACAAGAGTAAGGTGGAATAAGGTAGAAAGAGCGGTAAGTAACTGACTAGATTTTAAACCTAGGGAAGGTGCCGATTAATGGAGTGTCTTTAAAGATCTCCCTTCTCTGTGGTTGCTACTAAAGTCCTAGTAAATGGAAGTAAACTTGAATCAGCTAGCTGGTGACAAAGCCTGGTGGTAAAAATAATCTGCATCTTAATTCTTAACTATATAGATCATTACATACTGTTAATTCCTCATTCCTTGATTAGTATTACTTTGGTGTTAAAAAGTTTACTTAGTGCTAAAGGTGTTTGACAACTCTGATTCTTAACATTTTTTGGAGTAATTGTTTCTTTTAATTGGCAGGATCAGGTGAACTGTGTCCAGAAAATCCATGAGGAAGAGGGAAAAGAGGAATGAGCAGTATAATTGTTGTTAATAAAGACATTTTAAAATCAGATTGTGCTTTTGTTTGGTTTTTGTTTTTAAGTAGGGCTTTTTGTTCTCTAAAATTTTCCTTACATGTCATCACCTTGTTATGAGGTGACACGGGCATAGAACATGATAATTCAGGACTCTTGGGCTTTTTGACAGCTGTTTCTACATTAATTACTGATAACCTGACGGCCCTTCCTAGGCCCTTGTCCTGACTAAACTGATTAAGCCATCAATATTTTTAAATTGCCTTCATTCTTCATAGGTTTTATTCCTAAAATCAGCATGTGACGAATAGAGCAATTTAACTACATGCCCCTCTTTGATTGGGTTTCGGGCATAATACCATTTTGTATGCCACTTTTGTATTTTCCAAAAGAATTGTCAGATTGAAGGTTATAGGGTACTCACATTACTTCACAAAGAACCACAGAATTAGAATTACATCTTGCCAAATCACTATGTTTGGGTTACCCTGAGTAGCAAGTTCATGAAGTTAAAAAGCAACGGAATTTCATAAGCAGTAAAACATGGATAGATTCTTTGAATGTAAGTGTAGGGAAAAGATTGTTGGAATTGACTGTACAGTCTGCTTAATAAAGAAATTTGGAAATAAAATCTGCGTTTCTCCCTTCACTCTAGTCATTTCCTGTTGAAACTTGGTAAGAGGTCAGTTGAAGGGCTCTCTGGTACCCGCTTAAGCATTTGTTCAGGAAAAGGGATGAAGCATGTTTAAAAGGTAATTCTGTTGCTATGTCTCTGTGGGCCACATTACTAATAGTGCAGAATTTCAGGAAGCACTGATTGGTTAGCTTGCTGTAATTAGCAGGAGCTCAGAATTGAGAACGTCTTGTTCAGGGTTCCTTGCAAAAGCACAAAGGAAGAGAGTGAAAGTCAAAGCACAGTCACTGCTCCCGTGGGATTTGCTTTGAAGGCCTGTGTGTTCTCAGTACCAGGCAGGGATGAGGTCAAGACGCTTCGGTTAATCTCATGCTCCTAGTCCTCACTGTGTTTGGCTTATCCTTAAACGAGGCCAGCCATCCCAAATTCAGAATCTTCTCAGTCTTTGTTTCTAAAGATTTTATTATGTCAGAGCATAAGCAGGGGGAACGGGAGGCAGAGGGAGAAGTAGGTTCCTGCCGAGCAAGGAGCATGATGTGGGACTCAATCCCAGGACCCCCGGGATTGTGACCCTAGCCGAAGGCAGGTGGACTTGAACCGACCTGGCCACCCAGGTGTCCCTCAGTTTTTTGGGTTTTTTTTTTTTTTTAGTTCAACTTTGTTAACTTTGCCACCTTAGGAGCCTAATGGCTCTCAAGACAAAAATTCTCTGCAGTACCATGCGCTTAGAGGCATGAGGAGGTCTTCACTGCTGGAGTTCCAGTGTAGAGCTATTTGTGTAGCTGTACTATCTGCCAGGTTACTGAAGTTTGCTTATCGATAAAACGAACATACATTTCTTTGGGCGGTGGGTAGAAAGTGATGTACGTGGCTGTACAGTCCCTGGCATGAAAGGAACACATGGTATTTTAAAATCTACTAGTCACCAGGGTTCACAGGCAGCAAGTTGATTCTTTCCCTCTTTATACAATGTAATAGGTGTGTGATAGGCAGTTTTGTACTTGAGAGCAAGAAATAGAGGAGTATGTTCATTCTGGTGAGGTTTTAGACCGTGGAGTCCATGGCGGGAAATTAGTAGTAGGTGCTTTGTATTGAAGGGATTGGGAGGTCTGGGAAAGGCCATTTAACTTTGACAAGTTACTTAGCCTTGTATTAAATAGGGATTTTTTTTCTTTTTAAATCCCAGTTGATTTTTTTTTTTTTAAGATTTTATTTATTCGAAAGAGAGACAGCTAGCGAGAGAGGGAACACAAGCAGGGGGAGTAGGAGAGGAAGAAGCAGGCTCATAGCAGAGGATCCTGATGTGGGGCTTGACCCCATAACGCCGGGATCAGGCCCTGAGCCGAGGGCAGACCCTTAACCGCTGTGCCACGCAGGCGCCCCAATAGGTATTCTTAATCCTATCAGTTGTATGTTGGAATATTGGCATTTTTAGGACTTGGCACAATGCCGGACAAAGGTTAGGTATGGAGACAAGGTGGGAGAAAGCAAGCCCAAGAAAGCTCAGAGCTCAAAACGTGACAAAGTCCACATGATTTTAGCAAATGATACATGGGGCTGAAATATTCTGCATCTAAAATGAATTCCAAACGTTCCTGAGGCCAGAGGAAGGATAACACAAACTACCAAGAGATTGAGCATGAAAAAGACTGGGAAGAAATGAAAGGTTCAAATGGAAAACATCTCGTGTTCATGGATATAAAGCTGGAGCTCCTGGGTGGCTCAGTGTCTGCCTTTGGCTCTGGTCATGATCTCGGGGTCCTGGGATTGAGTCCCACATCAGGCTCCCTGCTCAGTGGGGAGTCTGCTTCTCCGTCTCTGCCTCCCACCTGTCCTTACTCTTGCACTCTCGCGCTCTCAAATAACTTCACATGGCAATATTCCCCAAATTGATGCATAGATTCAACACAGTCCCAGCTGACTTTGAAATTGATAAGGTGATTCTGAGATTCATGCCCTAGGCAAAAATTACAGCAAACTACTCTTAAACTCAGGAATTGTTCTGATTACTAATGTTGTATACACATTACGCAAAGTTGGCACTTTAATCAGTCTTGTGGGTCAGGAATGTAGAAACGGCTTGACTTGGCCATTTTTGGTTGGGGTCTGGGCTTCACATTTAAGATGGCTTATTGGCAACTGGCAGAAGCTGATTGTTGGCCAAGAGCTTGGCTGGGGCTGTTTATCGGTGTGCCTATGGCTTCAGCATGACCATCTCAGGGTAATCAAACTTAAATGGCAGCTGGCTTCCCTTAGAGTAAGCATCCCAAGAAGACCTGATGGAAGCTGCATGACCTCTCTGACTTGGGTTTGTCACTTTCACACTTGGTCAAAACAGTCACAGTCCCAACCAGATTTAAGGGGAGGGGAAATACCACCCAACTCCCCCGCAATGGGAGGAGTGTCAGAATTTGCAGGTACAATTTTTGGGTTTTTGCTTTTTGACTTTAGTATTTGTTTTCTCAGTGCAGATATGTTTTGAGACCACTAAAGTCTTGAAATTCATAGGCTAACTAGTTGCTTGTTCATTTTCTCACTTACCAGCAATATGCTTGATTTAGCCAAAAGGCCAAGAAACGATCACTTGTCTGCAAGAGATTTTGTTGTCTCTTTTGTGCCAGATACGTATTTAAATAAGTGGAGAGAACGAAGATGAAAAGATGTCCTATCTTCAAGATGCTCTTCTGGTGGGGAGGTCTACGCAGGTGTAAAGGGGGAGAAACTTAACATTTTCATATGTTCCACTTCTATGTCAGACACTATGTAGGTACCTAAGTTTAAATTTTCTCACCATTCCTTACTCCTAGACATATGCTGCAGCATGGAAATAAAGAGAATGATCTATATAGTAGAAGGCAGTTGGATATTGTTTTATTTTTGAGTAGGCTCTATGCCCAGCATGGGGCTCGAACTCATGACCCCAAGGTTAAGAGTTGCACGCTCCACTGACAGCCAGCCAGATGGCCCTGGATATTGTTTTAAATGGAGATTTGTGTGGAGATTTAACGAGCAGCGCACTTGGCAATAATACATGTGAGGGATAGAAAGGAAGCAGGATTAGACAGAGGGGAAGTTGACATTTGATGTTAGAACAGAGTTCTCAGCGAATCCATGAAATGGCCCTTCAGAGTTGTCCCAAATCGACGTAAGGGGGCCGAGCCTCTTTGTCCCACTGGATATTGGCTGTCTCTAGTGGAGTGGGGGGAAGAGGGGGCATAAACTCGGATGAGGCACCTCCTTCAACTGAGGACAATTCCCAGAAAGGGATCCAGTTCATGAGCCCGTAAGCTGGGGGAGCAGCAAGGGCCTCGACTCTGGAAGGGGTGTCTGGTGGCGTATCACACAGTCCAAAACCCAGACGTTCACATGAAGCTCAGGGAGGACTGCTGGGCTTGCGGTATTTATTTGGGCATCGTTAGCATATAGGTAACAGCTGAAGTCATGGGCATCAGTAAGATTGTCCAGGGAGCATACAGAAGAGGGGGAATCTGAGGCCACACCTCTGAGAACACTAGGATTCAGGGCTGAGTATAAGAGTTCATGAAAGAGACTAAGGGGGGCGCCTGGGTGGCGCAGCGGTTAAGCGTCTGCCTTTGGCTCAGGGCGTGATCCCGGCGTTATGGGATCGAGCCTCACATCAGGCTCCTCCATTGTGAGCCTGCTTCTTCCTCTCCCACTCCCCCTGCTTGTGTTCCCTCTCTCGCTGGCTGTCTCTATCTCTGTCGAATAAATAAATAAAATCTTTAAAAAAAGAGAGAGACTAAGGACAGGAAAGAAGATACTCTAAAAAACAAAGGTTTGGGGGCAGAGGAGAATATAGAGTCCAGAGTGCAAGGACATGGACCAGCCTTGGCAGGAGGGGTTTCTTTTCCTCTGAAACCAGACGGAGAGTAGGGCATCCGGTGTCACCCTGCTGTTTGCTGTGCTGTGAGTAAAAAGAACCTGGCTTGGGGTGTCTGGCGGGCTCAGGCGGTAGAGCATGGGACTCTTGATCTCGGGGTTGTGAGTTCAAGCCCCATGTTGGGCATAGAGCTTAAAAAAAATTTTTTTTTTTTTTAAAGAACCTGTCTATTTGGATCCACTGAGTTTCATTTTTAGCACATATGGAATTTTGGCCAGCTAATGAGCTTTCTTGTTTAGTCATCTTCCTTGGAGTCTTGTTACTTCTTGCCATCCTCTACAAGATTTGAGTTCTCTTTTATCATATTTAAAGTTCATTTTTTAAAAGATTTTATTTATTTGTGAGAGAGAGAGTGAGAGAGATATCAGGAGCGGGGGAGGGGGGGAAGGCTATAGAGGGAGAAGCAGACTCCCCACTGAGCAGGGAGCCTGACATGGGACTCAATCCTGGGACACTGGGATCATGACGTGAGCCAAAGGCAGCCGCTTAACTGACTGAGCCACCCAGGTGCCCCTAAAGTTCATTTCTTATAGACAGCATATTGAATCTTGCTTTTTCAGCCAATTCGACAGTCTTTATTTTTCAACTGGAGTCCACTTCAGGCCATATATTTAATGTAATTAGCAATATGGTTAGACTTAAGTCTCCTATCTTATTACGTGTTTTCTATTCTGTTGTTTCTTTTCCCTCTTTTCCTGCTGTCCTTTGGATAAATTGAATATTTTTCGTATTCCATTTTATTCTTTCTACTGACTTACTAGTTACTCCTCAGTTTGTCTTAGTGGTTGCTCAAAAGATTCAGTAGGCACCTTTAACTTACCACTCTTTACTGTCAGATATATACCATTCACAGAGAAGTAAGAATCCAAAGACATCTTTTCCCCATCCTTTGTGTTATTGTCATACTTTATTTCTACTTGTGTTACAACCCCTAGAAATGCATTATTGTTGCTTAAACACTCAAATATATTTTAAACAAATTCGAAAGTTAGGGAAAATGACATATATATGTATATATGGCCTTTTTTCCAAGAGCTAATTCTAGTGTCTCTGCTGGATGCCCCCGTTGTTTAATCGTGTTCTTCTATTTTAGACAGAACACGAATGTTTCCCAGGTCTGTGTAAGCTCTAGGTTCATCTTACAACTCTTTGGTTGTTCAATTTTATTTTTATTTATTTATTTTTTTAAACAAATACCAGGTTTTTTTTTAAAAGATTTTATTTATTTATTCGACAGAGAGAGAGACAGCCAGCGAGAGAGGGAACACAAGCAGGGGAGTGGGAGAGGAAGAAGCAGGCTCATAGCAGAGGAGCCTGATGTGGGGCTTGATCCCATAACACCAGGATCACGCCCTGAGCCGAAGGCAGACGCTTAACAACTGAGCCACCCAGGCGCCCCGGTGTTCAATTTTAAATAATTGTTCTTTGACCTTGTGGAGTCTCATTCTTTATGTGCACAGCTTGGTGTTCTGCCACTGATTTTTATACAGATTTCTTTCTCTGCATAGCTCCCTCCATTCTAGTAGTCTGTTCCCCAAATTCCAGCTGCCTCAGCCTCATCAAACACCCATCTCTTCTCCTCAGTGCAGCCAGACTATCATGCTGGGCTTGGGGCCTCCTTCCTTTGCAGTGATCGGATAATGCCTCCAGGCAGATCGCTAGACAAGCGCTCACCTCATTTATTACTCTCTCTTTCGGGGATCACAGAACCGCATAGCCGGTTTTCCAGTTTGTTATGCACTGACTTGTATCCCTCCCAGATTCATGTATGGAAGTCTTATCTTCCAGTACATATCAGAATGTGACTGTATTTGGAGACAGGGCCTTTCAACAGGTCATGAGGTCATAAGTTTGGGCTCTAAACCGGTGAGACTGGTGTTCTTATAAGAAGGAGAAGAGTTACAGAGGTCATATGCAAAGGCTGTGCGAGAACACAGTAGAACAATGCCATTGGCAAAGCCAAAAAGGGAGGCCTCAGAAGAAATCGAACCTCCTGACCCCTTGATCTTGGACTTCTGGCCTCCAGAATTAGAGAACGTTAATTTCCGTTGTTTCAGCAATCCAATCTGTGGTATTTTGTTAAAGCAGCCCTAGCAAACTGATGCATAACGTACAACCGATAGTTGTTGAATGCACTTCGCATAGCTCTCCGGTTGTTCACAGCAGAAGGACAAATCAGCACTAGTCCTCTGAGCTGGAAGCTGAATCCAACAGATTTGTTTTACCAAAGGACAGAGCAAGTTGGACAAAGTTATAAATATTCACACAAGTCTATTTTACACTGGAAAACATGATGAATAGTTTTTAAAACACAGCTTTATCAAAGCATAATTGATATACAAAAGCTCACATATTTAAAGTATAAATTTGGTAAGATTTGACATATGTATACACCATGAAATCTTCACCCCAATCGAGGTAATGAGGGTGTCCATCTCCCCCCAAAATCTTCCTTGAGCCCCTTAGTCATCTGACTACTGCCCTTTCCCCTATCAGTCTGCAGGCAACCCCTGGTCTGCTTTTCTCCTTAGTTCACTTTCCCCACTCCTTACTCCTTTCCGGGAGCTCCTCCCAGATGAACTACATACATCCGAGGCCTTGTCTCAGGCTCTGCTTCTATGGAAACAAAACAAAACAAAAAACTAAGAAACTCACCAATTGTGTCTCCAAGAACTGTGATTTGGACATGTAAAGGATGTTCTCGTATTACTTGTCAGTATCCCTGAATGTCTACAGAGTTCCTAGTACGTGAGACTCACCAATTCAGCCAACATACAACAGCTTGATTGAAACATAATTAAGGCACAATAAAATGTACATATATAAAGTGTGTAATTTGGTGAGTTTTGGTAATGTGTGATCATCCATGAAACTATAGCTGCATCGAGATAATAAACATATTTGTTACCTCCAAGAGTTCCTATTGCTTCTTTGTAACCCAGCCTTTTCTCCTCACCCAGGAAACCACTGAGATGTTTTCTGTCACTCTATATTAGTTTGCGTTTTCTCGAGGTCTTATAAATGAAATAATACAGAGCTTCTTTCATTCAACAAAATTATTTTGAGTCCATGTAGATGTGAGTATCATAGTTGGTTCCTTTTTATTGTGGAGTGAGATTCCTTGTATGGCTATAACATAATTGGTTTCTTCATTTACCTGTTGATGGGTGTGACAGTTAATTTTATGTGCCACTGTGGGCTAAGAGATGCCTAGAGGGCTGGTAAAACATTACTTTTCAGTGCGTCTTTGAAGATGTTTCCAGAATAGATTAGCATTTGAATTGGTAGACTGAGTAAAAAGATCACCTTCATCAATGCAGTTGGGGATCATCCAATCTGGGGAGTGAACAGAACCCTCTGTCCAGAGAAGACGGAGGGTGAATTTGCTGTCTGCTTGAGTAGACATACACTCTTGCCCCTGGAGTTCCTCCTGGTTCTTCAAACTCAGATTGGGACATTTATCATCAGCTCCCCTAGGTTTCGAGCCTTTTGTGTTTTCTTTTTCTTTTTCTTTTTCTTTTTCTTTCTCTTTCTTTCTTTCTTTCTTTCTTTCTTTCTTTCTTTCTTCTTTCTTTCTTCTTTCTTTCTTTCTTTCTTTCTTTCTTTCTTTCTTTCTTTCTTTCTTTCTTCTTTCTTTCTTCTTTTTTTTAGATTTTTATCTATTTATTTGAGAGAGAGAGAGTGAGAGGAGGGAGCAGCAGAGGGAGAGGGAGAAGCAGACTCAGGGAGCCCGACATGGGACTCCATCCCAGGACTCTGAGATCGTGACCTGAGCCAAAGGCAGTTACTGAACCGACTGTGCCACCCAGGCACCCTTAAGATTTTATTTTTTAAGTAATCTCTACACCCAGTGTGGGGCTTGAACTCAAACCCTCAGATCAAGAGTCACATACTCTACCAGCTGAGCCAGCCAGGCACCCCAAGTTCTAGTCCCATGTCATTTATAGTGGTGTTTAAACCCATAACTCATAATGAAGTTTATATTCTTTAAATAAGTAGATTACATGTAAAATATGGTCTAAAAGTATGGGGTTTTTTGTTAATTAATTCAAGTAGTGTCTTCTGTGAATATGAAGTCTCAGATACAATCATACTTTTCTCAGTTTGAAGATACTCAAGACCCCAGAAAGTAATCAGTTAATTACAAAATAGGATTTATTAGGCCATATATTAAAACTTTTCTTTAAAGATTTTATTTATTTGACAGAGAGAGAACAAACAGGGGGAGCGGCAGGGAGAGGGAAGAGCAGGCTCCCTGCTGAACAAGGAGCCCCACACGGGGCTCGATCCCAGGATGCTGGGATCGTGATCTTAGCTGAAGGCAGACGCCCAACCGACTGAGCTACCCAGGCACCCCTAGGTCATGTATTAAAACTCTTGCTCTTAATTTTCTCATAGAAAAAGCCCCTAAGTCTTGCCCTCTGAGCTCTTTAACAATACTTTACGGTAGAATGCCAAGCTTGTTAGTTGTTTTGTAAGCTTCCAGCAAATCAGAAGCGGTAAAGTAGAAAAAGGGCTGTTTCGGGGCGCCTGGCTGGCTCAGTCAGAAAAGCGTGTGACTCTCGATCTTGAGGCATGAGTCTGAGCCCCATGTTGGGTGTAGAGATTACTTAAATAAAAAGAAAAAAGAAAAGAAAAAGGGCGCTTTGATTTAGCATGCCCACGGTGAGAAGTACCTGCCAAGTGTTTGCTTATGCCAAGAGGCTGTTCTCTCTGCAGAGAGTTTCTTGTTTCCTACCAAGGGAACTTCTATTGGCTCTTAGACGTTTGCCTCAAATGTCACCATTTCTTAATACCTTCTCCAAATCCTTATTTATCACCCCCGCCCCTTATCCAGCAACTGAATCAAGTGATTGCTCTTCACAATTCCCATAATGCTTTTAACAGTTCTTATAAAGCATATAAAATTTGTTTTGTGGGGACGCCTGGGTGGCTCGGTCCATTTGGCATCTGCCTTTGACTCAGGTCTGATGGTCCTGGGTCCAAGTCCCACATGGGGCTCCTTGCTCAGCAGGGAGCCTGCTTCTCCCTCTCCCTGCCGCTCCCCCTGCTGTGCTCTCTCTCTCTGACAAATAGATAACATCTTTGAAAAAATGTTTTGTGAATGCGTGTGTGTGCTTTCAGGTGACCAGATTATACTCGTCTTGTCACCCATAGCCTAGTACAGTGGCAGGTATTTGTAAGCCCTAAAATATGTATGTTTAAATGAAGTGCAGAGGTAATCAGAGAGAATACAAAACTGGAAAGCAGGTCTACTAACTCAAATAAGAAGTAGTCTGAAGCCATTTGTGTAGGGACAGAATCTCATCTGTTTGTTACTTAGCTCTGAAGAAGGGACTTCCCACATATGATGACCAGGTTCTGTGTAGCACCACGTGTTTAAGACGGGCAATCTTTAGCACTTTTTAAAAAGCTTTACTTATTTATTTTAGAGAGACACAGAGAGAGAGTGCAGGAGTAGGGGGAGGGGCAGAAGGACAGAATCTTCAAGGAGACTCCGAGCTGAACGCGGAGCCCAACGCAAGGCTCCATCCTACGACCCATGAGATCATGACCTGAGCCACAGTCAAGAGTCGGACACTTAACCGGTGCCCCTAGCACACTTTTAAAGAACTCATTCCAGATATAAAAAGACTTCCCCTTATGCCCAAGATGAGGCAGCAGGAACCAAATTTACCGTACTGCCCAAAACAAACAAACAAAAACCCCCAAAACCCAGGCAACATAACAGAAGTAATGGTTTTCAAAGCACTGGACATTAGGCGATGAAGGACGATTGCTGAGAAATGGGAAACAGATGAGGAGAAACTCCTAATTGTCCCGGCACATTGCCTTGCAAGAGTTGAGGTCAGCGAACTGTGAGTTAAAGGAGATGATACTGAGCATCCCAGGTGCTAGACTTCATCGGAAAGACAGCTTTACCAGTGAGACAACCCCAGAGCCTGGATACAAGACACCGACGCAGGTGGTCCTTTAGTGTGAAGCTCTATGTCAACCCTGCTAGGAATTAGGCTGTTTACTGTTTCAGGTGACTGTGGCGTTAGAGGCTCAAATTCCCTTGGTGTCCTTGTTTTCTTTCCCTTGTTGTCTTGGGGATTCCTAGAGACTCCTTAAATGTGGTCTGGGGCTTGCAGTCCTTTAGCCGTAATTCTCTGCTATTACACGGGAACACTACTGAGGCGGTGGTCAGCCATGGGGGAAGAGGAAGCATTCTGTAGTCCTATGATTAGGTCTCAATCAGTGAGCCTGAGTTGGGTATTTTCCTTCCCCTAGGTCTGTTAAGCCTTGATAAAACCCTAGTCAATTAGGCTCTGGCAAAATGGCTTCCCTTGAGGGCAGGCCTTGTTAATGAGAACAGAGAGATGTGCAAGTATTTCACAATGGTCACTCTCGCCCTCCTCCTGCTGGAAGCACAGGGGGATTTTTCTCTAGTCTTCTCTTTGAGAACCAGTTGGGATCCTGGAGGTAAAACTCACAAAGGCATGGAACCTTCCCCTAAGAGCAGGAGAGGGTGGGCGCCTGGAGTTTTGAACTCTCAGCTTGTCCACAGTGTGAAGTGTTCTGCTGGTGCTGGCTTCGGCTGCAGGTTTCTCCTCCTGGGCTTCTGCTCCCAGTCAGCTGTGACTTTTGTCTGTCTCCTTTTGGGTCTCTCCAGTTTGGGGGCAGTAGTTTGCCTTCTGACTTCAACTTTCTGATAGATCTAAGAAGAACCATTGATTGTCAGTACATTTAGCTTTTTCTTGCTGTGGGGACATGAGTGTTGCTCTCCAAACTCTTTGCATGTTGGCCTGGAAACTGGATGTTTGTAGAGGTCTCCCTCAAATATTCAGCAGAGTACTAATCAGCCCATGTCTGTGAAGACTTTCTGAAGTCAAGATATAACTATTTGGATTAGAGAACAGTTCCTGGCACTCATATCGGGCTGAAAATAGTGCCTGGTCCCACCAACCAGACTAGAAAATCTCATCATTCTCCCTGGGAGAATACTCAGGAAGGTCTTGCCTCAGTCTAATTAGCCCTAGACTGAGCCTTGTTTCAGACCACCAACCGAATTATGAAAACAAGAACAAAAGGATCAAACTATTTACAAGAAATGAAACTGAATCAGAACAAAGATCAAGGAAGTTCATAAGACTATCCAGTACGCAACAAAGTACATTCACAATTTCTGCCATTCAACTGATGATTACTAGGTATGCAAAGGAGAAAAAAATGACCCAGGTTGAAAAAAAACCCTCAATGAGAATGCACGCACACATAGAGCTCCCATAGATTATAATTTTAAGTCCTAAAAACAACTTATCCTGGTAGATTCTATTTTCTTTCTTTGACAAAAGAGAAGTGTTCAGTGCCGTGCCTGAGGCTGCCCTGCGAACAGGTGCCGAGTTACCATCCAGACCCGGTGCAGCTCGCCCCAGAGCTGGGACCGCGTGCACTGCACCGGGCTGTTCCCTACTGTCGCCGCCCTCTGGTCCTTTCTGCAGGAGAGCTGGCACAAGAAGGCCACTGTCCTCTTGTTTGACTTCAGCCGGGAACGTGTGTGTCTACAGATGTCCACATGTCCTCAACGGACTGTGAAAAAGCTGAAGTATTGATTTTTGAATTACAAATAAATTTTAAGGAGTAGGTGAATTGGCAAATATGGAATCCATGAATAGTCTTAAAAGTATCTTTATGCCATCCTCGTTTTTGAAAAGATTTTATTTATTTGAGAGACAGTGTGCAAAAGTGGGGGTGAGGGGCAGAGAGGGGCGGGAGAGGGAGAGGCAGACTCCCTGCTGAGCAGGGAGCCTGACTCCATCCCAGGACCCTGAGATCATGACCTGAGCTGAAGGCAGACGCTTAACCAACTGAGCCATTCAGGCGCCCCTATGCCAGTCTCATTTTTGAAGGGTATTTTTCACTGGATATAGAATTCTAGGTTGTCAATTATTTTATTTGTTTTTAAATATTTATTTATTTACTTTTAGAGATGGGAGAGGGGCAGGAGAGACTTTTTCAAGCAGACTCTCTGGGTAGGGGTGGGGGGGGGCGCGGGTGGGGATATGGGGGTAAGGCTTCATCCCAGGACCCTGAGATCATGACCTCAGCCAAAATCAAGAGTCCCAGCTTAACTGACTGAGCCACTCAGGTGTCCCAGAATGTTTGATTTCTTCAATCTCTGAATTAATGTCTTTCTTCATTAAAAAATTCTCAGGGGGCACTTGAGTGGCTCAGTTGGTTAAGCATCTGCCTTCAGCTCAGGTCATGTTCTCAGGGTCCTGGGATCGAGCCCCATGTCAGGCTCCTTGCTCAATGGGGAGTCAGCTTCTCTCACCCTCCCCCTGCCTGCCACTCCGCCCCCACCCTTGTGCTCACTCTCAAATGAATAAAATCTTAAAAAAAATAAATGTATTGGTGGACAAATATTTTTCTTATATCATTCATTTAAAGTGAATTAAACAGGGGTGCCTGGGTGGCTCAGTTGGTTAAGTGTTAAGGGTCTGCCTTCAGCTCAGGTCCCGATCTCCAGGTCTTGGGTTTGAGCCTATGTTGGGCTTCTCCTTCTCCGTCTGCCCCTCCCCCTGCTCATGTTCTCTCTGTCTCTCTTTCAAATAAATAAAATCTTTTAAAAAATTCTCAGAAAAAAAATTATCAGCAATTACCTCTTCAAATATTAATTCTGCTGCAATCTCTTCTAAGACTCTAATTAAACAAATGTTAGAACTTTTTATCAAATCCTCTATGACTAGGATGACTAATTTATTGTCCATCCTGGGACACTTATAGCAACAATTAAGTTATTAGTAGTAACTATAAGTACTAACCTTGGGACAACAGGCATAAACTGGACTGCCCAAGCCACCATGCTATACGATCACTTCATGTCTTTTATTTTCTCTTGTATTTTTAGAACATTCCTTTAGGGGCGCCTGGCTGGCTCATCAGTAGAGCATGCAACTCTGGATCTTGGGATTGTGAGTTTGAGCCCCATATTAGGTGTAGAAATGACTTAAAGATATATTCTTTTAAAATTGAGATATAATTTACATACCATCAAACTTAGTGTTTTTTAGTCTATTCACAAGGCTGTATAACCATCAGCACTATCTAATTCTGGAACATTTTTTTCATCAGCCCAAAGGAAACTCTGCATTGTCATTCCCCATTCCTCCCTGTTCCCAATCCCTGGCAACCACTACTCTACTGTCTTTTTGGATTTCCTTATTCTGGACATTTCATATAAATGAAATCATATAAATGTGGCCTTTTGTGCCTGGCTTTTGTCACTTAGCATGTTTTCAAGATTCATCCACGTTCTAGCATGTACCACTATTTAATTTCCTTCTGTGGCTGAATAATATTCCACTGTATGGATATACCAATTTTATCTATGTATCAGCTGATTTGGATTGTTTCCACTTTTCAGCTGTTACGAATAGTGATGCTACGAACATTCACGTGCAAGTTTCTGTGTCAACTATGTGTTTCCAGTTCTTTGGGATCCATACGAAGAAGTGAGATTCCTCAGTTGTATGGTAACTTTTTAACATTTTGAGGAACTGACAAACTTTTCCACAGCGGCTATACCGTTTTATATTACCAACAGCAATGTATAGGAGGGTTCTAATTTCTCACATTTATAGTTTTAATTTTTTGACTGTGGCCCATCTAGAGAGTCTAAAGTGGTAATTCGTTGTGATTTTAATATGTAGTTCCTCGGGGCGCCTGGGTGGCTTTGTCAGTTAAGCATCTGCTTTCGGCTCAGGTCATGACCCAGGGTCCTGGGGTCGAGCCCCGCATCAGGATCCCAGCTCAGCGGGGAGTCTGCTCCTCCCTCTCCTCCCTGCTTGTGCTCCCTGTTGCTATCTCAAACTCTCTTTCTCTCCCAAATAAATAAAATCTTTAAAAAATATATGTAGTTCCTCAATGACCAATGACATCAAGCCTCTTTTCATATGATTATTAGCTATTTGTGAATCTTTTTTGGAAACATGTTTATTCAAATCCTTTGCTCATTTTTAAAGAAGATTGTACTTATTTATTTGAGAGAGAGAAAGAGACACAGGTGGGGGTGGGGGGAGGGTCAGAAGGAGAGGGAGAAGCAGACTCCCTGCCGAGCAGGGAGTGTGATGTGGGGCTCGATCCCAGGACCCCAGGATCATGACCTATAGCCGAAGTCAGATGCTTAACCGACAGCCACCCAGCCATCCCTCAAATCCTTTGCTCATTTTAAAACTGGACTGTCTCTTTGTTGTTGAGTTATAAGAATCCTTTTTTTTTTTAAGTTTTATTTATTTAGGTTATCTTGATGCCCAAAATGGGGCTTGAACTCATGACCTCAAGATCAAGAGTCACATGCTTTTCCAATGGAGCCAGAGAGATGCTTCAAGAATTCTTTACATATTCTGGATAATATACCTTTATTAGATATGATTTGCAAATATTTTCTCCCATTCTGTGTCTTGTCTTTCTGTTGAATTTTTATCTCTATTTTTCTGTGCTTTCTTCAGCATGGTTTCTTCTGATCTAGTTTTCAATACACTAATTTTCTCTAGGGCTTATCTAAACTGCTGTCACTCATTTATCCAGTACATAATTTTACTTACAGTATTTTTCTAGAGGGGCAGAGGAAGGGGGAAAGGGAGAGGCTCTCGAGCAGACTCCCCACTGAGTGTGAAACCTGACTTGGGGCTCGATCTCGCGACCCTGAGATAATGACCTGAGCAGAAACCAAGATCAGTTGCTCAAAGGACTGAGCCGCCCAGGTGCGACCCCCCCAATAAATTTCCGTTGTTGGTACCTACTTCCTTCATGTTGTCCTGTATCCTCATACATCTGTTTATGCTTGTATGTTGATAACTGTATTTGAAAAATTATTTGTAAAAATAATTTTTTTTAAAGATTGTATTTGTTCATTCGACAGAGAGAGAGCCAGCGAGAGAGGGAACACAAGCAGGGAGAGTGGGAGAGGAAGAAGCAGGCTCCCAGTGGAGGAGCCCGACGTGGGGCTTGATCCCAGGATGCCGGGATCACGCCCTGAGCCGAAGGCAGACGCTCAATGACTGAGCCACCCAGGCGCCCCTGTAAAAATAATTTTTGTACTAGAAAAGCTTTCCAAGGATTTTTGTTTAGTTTGCTAGGTACCTAGGGTACTAAAGTTGGGATTTGGGATGTTAATTCCCCTTAATCCAACTTGAGTCTTGACTTGGTGCTCGGCTTCTGGATATTCAAGGTCTGGTTTATGGGCAGTACGCCCTCACTCTTAAACCGTATCCCTTTGCCATTCCAGCTATAAGCTTAGGGGTTTTATTATTTTCTCACTCTTTCTGCCTCTGCCTGCTGCTCCCCCTGCTTGTGCTTCCTCTCTCTCTCTGTGTCAGGTAAATAAATAAAATCTTTAAAAAAATAAATTTTTAAAAATGTGTACATTTATTTGAGATAGAGAGCCCACGAGCGAGCATGAGTGGGGGGAGGGGCAGAGGGACAAGCAGACACCCCACTGAGCAGGGAGCCCAGTACAGGGCTCAATCCCAGGACACTGAGATAATGAGCTGAGTCAAAGTCAGATGCTTAACCAACTGTGCCACCAAGGTGCCCCTAAAAATGTCTACTTTTAAAAAATAATTTCCTTGTCATTGAGATATAAATCAACTGCATTATGATCAAAGAATATTGTCTGTATGATACCAATTCTTTGAAATTTGTTGAAACTTGATTTATGTCTTGGTGATCAATTTTTGTAAATGTTCCATGTGTGCTTGAGAATATGCGTGCTCTAATCTTGGGGTGGAGGTTCGATTTATATCTATTGACTCAAACCTCTTGTTGGCATTCTTTAAATATTCTATAACTTTATTTTTTGTCTGTTCTTTTTTCTTTAAAGATTTTATTTATTTATTTGATAGAGGGAAACAGTGTGAGTGAGAGAGCATGTGAGCATGAGTAGGGGGGAAGGGCAGAGGGAGAGGGAGAAGCAGACTCCCCACTGAGCAGGGAGCCCAATGTGTGACTTGATCCCAGGATCCCAGGATCACAACCCCAGCCGAAGGCAGATGCTTAATTGACTGAGCCACCCCGGTGCCCCTGTTCTTTTTATCTATAATCAAGATGTGTGTTTAATTCTCTAAGTATAATGGTGGATTTGTTACTTTCTTCCAGCAAATATATGTTTTTGTTTCAAATATTTTAAGGCTATGTTGTTTGGAATGTATAAGCTTAGAATTGTTCTTTCTGGATGGGGTAACTGGGAGATGGACATTAAGGGGAGCACATGATATAATGAGCACTGGGTATTATGTAATCACTGACTTCTATTTCTGAAACCAATAATACATTGTATGTTAATTAATTGAATTTAAATTAAAAAAGAATTGTTCTTTCTGATACACTGAATTTATGATCATTTTTTAAAAGATTTATATATTTTAAGAGAGAGAGTGAGCACAGTGGGAGGGGCAGAGGGAGAGGGAGAAACTTTATCAGACTCCTTGCTGCTGTCAGATCCCAGTGCAGGGCTTGATCTCACGACCTTGATATCATGACCTGAGTGGAAAACAACAGTTGGAGGCTTAACCGACTGCACCACCCAGGGGCCCCTGAATTTATGATCGTTATGTAGTAATATCTTTTTTTTTTGTCATAAAGCCTATTTTTAGGAATATTAATGTAGTATGGTAGCTCTTATTTTTTTTTAAGATTTTTTACTCATTTATTTTAGAGAGATAGCGCCAGCGGGGGGGGGTGGGGAGGGGCAGGAGGAGAGGGAGAGGGAGAATCCCAAGCCGACTCCACACTGAGCATGGAGCTCAATGCAGGGTTTGATCCCAGGACACTAAGGTCATGACCTGAGAGCAATCAAGAGTTGGACGCTCAACCAACAAGCCACCCAGGTGCCCCACTATGGCAACTTTTAGATTGTATTTGCTAGCTGTATGCTTTTCAACTTTTTAAGTTCAACCTGTTTGGATCTTTGTTTTAGACATGTCTCTTCTGAACAGAACACAGCTAAATTTGTTTGTTTTTTTATATCCACTATGACAGTCTCTCTCCCTTTTTTAAAATTTAAATTCAAGTTAGTTAACATATAGTGTATTATTAATTTCAGGGTAGAATTCAGTGATTCATCAGTTGCATATAACACCAGTGCTCATTCCATTGAGTGTCCTCCTTAATGCCCATCACCCAGTTACCCTATCTCCCCACCCACCTCCCCTCCAGCAACCCCATTTGTTCTCTACAGTTAAGACTTTCTTATGGTTTGTCTCCATCTCCTTTTTAAATTTAATTTTATTTTTCATTCCTTTCCCCTATGTTCATTAGTTTTGTTTCTTAAATTCCACATATGAGTGAAATCATATGGTATTTGTCTTTGACTGACTTACTTCCCTTAGCATAATACACTCCAGTTCCCTCCACATCGTTACAAATGGCAAGATTTCATTCTTTTTGATGGCTGAGTAATAGTCCGTTGTACATATATACCACATGTTATTTATCCATTCATCTGTTGATGGATATCCGGGCTCTTTCCATAATTTGGCTGTTGTGGACATTGCTGCTGTAAACATTGGGGTGCACATGCCCCTTCGAATCGCTGTATTTGTATCCTTTGGATAAATACCTCGTAGTGCAATTGCTGGGTCATAGGGCAGTTCTATTTTTAACTTTTTGAGGAACCTCCATACTGTTTTCCAGAGTGGCTACACCATTTTGCATTCCAACCAACAGTATAAGAGGTTTCCCCTTTCTCCACATCCTCGTCAACATCTGTTGTTTCCTGAGTTGTTAATTTTAGCCATTCTGACCTGATCCACTATGACGGTCTCTTTTAATGAACAAGTTGAATTCATTTAGAATTATTGTAATTATTGATATATTTGGATGTTTTATGCCAGTTTGCTTTTCATATAAATTTGTTTAACTTAAAAATATCTTTCCTCCATTTTTTGCCTTATTTTTCTTTTGCAATGATTTTTTATTTTTTAAATTCCATTTTTTCTTCTTCTACTGGTTTTTAAGTTATATATTCTTATTATTTTAGAAGTTTCCCCTGATGTATTAATATGCACACTTAGAATATAAAGTTAGTCAATATTTTAACCCAGTCCTGGAACAAAACCATGGACCTAGGACACTTTTGTAATCTGATCGCCCCCTCTCAATTACATAGTATTGCTGTCTAGTCTTACTTTTTTTTAACCACAGGAATTAGAAAATATTAATAGTATTTGTTTAAATATACTTGCATATTTACCAATTTCTTTGTTTACCATTATTACTTGCATCTCAGATTTTTTTGAAATTATTCTTTTCCTTTTTCCTGAGGTACATTCCTTAGTAATTTCTATTTTTTTTAAAGATTTTATTTGAGAGAGAGAGTGAGAGAGAGCATGAGCAGGGTGGGGTGGGGGCAAACGGAGAGGGAGAAGCAGACTCCCCACTGAGCAGGGAGCCCAACATGGGACTTGATCCCAGGACCTTGGGATCATGACCTGACCTGAAGGCAGACACTTAACTGACTGAGCCACCCAGGCGCCCCTCCTTAGTGATTTCTTTAGTGAAGACCTCTCAGTGATGAACTCTTTGATTTTTCTGAAAAAAATGTTTATCTTGCCATTATTAAAAAAATAGATTCTCTGGATACAGAAATTTGGGTTGATAATAATTTTCTCTTGGTGCTTAAAAATAGTATTCCATTTATGTCATTGAGAAATCTGCTATCAATGTGCCATTCATTTGTACCTGATCTCTTTCTTTCTGGTCTTTTTTTGTCTTTTTATTCTGTATGACACTATAGCTCAGATGTAGGTTTCTTTTTTGTTTCTTTTTTTCTTTTTAGAGAGAGAGAGAGAGTGAGGGGGGTAGGAGCAGAAGGAGAGGGAGAGAATCTCAAGCAGGCTCCACACTCAGCACAGAGCCTCATGTGAGGCTCGACCCCACAACTCTGAGATCATGACCTGAGTCAAAATCAAGAGTTGGACGGTAACCAGCTGAGCCACCCAAGCACCCCAGATGTGGATGTCTTTTTGTCATACTTCTTGATGTATATTTGTATCTCCTAATTTATAGTGTTAACAGTTCCAGTAAGTTATCAGCCATTATTCTCTTCTAGTATTGGCTCTCCTTCAATCTCGATTTTCCCCCTTTTGAGACGTTGGTTAGATGATGTTAGACATTTTCATTCTATACTTCACTTCTCATTTTTTGTCATTATGAGACATCTCATTATGTCTGTTGTATTTTGTTGTCTTTGCTTTTGGCATCAAATCCAAAAAAAAAATTGCCAAGACCAATGTCAAAGAGCTTACACCACCTATGTTTCTTCAAGGAGTTTTATCACTTCAGGTTTTACATTCAAGTCTTAAATCCATTTCAAGTTGATTTTTGTGTGCATAAAGTATGTGTATATTGCAGGATCTAAGTGTTTTGTAGTGCGAGGTCCCAATTTTTACCTATCAAAATAGGTCTTAGGAATCGTTTGGCATCGTGTTATTTCTGTAGCTAATTTAGCTCTTACCCATTAGCCTGCTGACCTGTTCTGTTTTCAGAGACACAGATACCATAAAATATTTTTCTGACATCTTGTTTTCAACGTTGTTGAATCAAAGCAGCTGAATTTGATAGAAGTTCAGTGTCCTTTCCTTCAAGAATTAACTCACCTTCCTGGGCTTGAGATACTGAACAAGGAACACCTGGCCTCATAAGAAACGTGCGGATGTATTTTTCACCCGAGAAATCTCAGATTTCAACAAAAGACTGGTTCTCCTGAATAATAAGCTTGATAGGGAAATAGGCATACACAATCTGATTTTGCAGTGGAAGATCAGTGTGATACCCTTGGTTCATGTTCTGTTAATGAAGACCATGGGAATAGCGGCCAGTTCTCATTTCCCCAGAATTTGTCAGAGTCTTCTTTTTCTTTCCAAGGAGATTGAGTTCTACACTGATGTGACTTAAGTCCCTCCGCAGGATTCTTCTGGGGCCCTGCACAATAACTGTGTGTCCTTTCAGAGTAATGTTGACACTTTCTGGAATGTTGATAGTCTGATTGAAGAGTCTTGAGTCTTGTAGTAGATGCAGGAAAGACTTTTAAAATCTATCTTGTTAGGCATTTTTAATCAACCCTTTTTAGCATTTATATATCTGTTTAATCTGGGAAATGAAAAACATTTTTAAAAATATGTACATAATTTCAACCTTACAAAAAGGTGGAATAAGAATAATACAAAGACCATCCATGCATCATCACTTACTCAGTGTCACCTGTTGATAACGTTTTACTCCATTTACTTTATCATGAGTGCTCTCTTTCCGTGCATACAGGTGTATATTACACATGTAATACTATTTTTTAGAAAAGAACTGCTTGATTGTAGTGCTATTTTGGAAAATTATTTACCTCCCCCACGCCTTTCTGGAATGCATTTTATACAGAAGTTATTTCTACTTCTATTCTTCATATCTCAACTTTTCTTTCATGACTTCCATTTCTTTATGCTTCCTCTTGCTTTTCAGGACAGCTGCTTAACCTGATATCTTTATCAGGTTATTATTATTTTTTGTTGGCTGGAGGCTTTCTATTGTCCAACTCCTTCTTTCCCCCCAATTTTTCCCAATTTTTTTTTTGTGGCAAACACAACTAACATAAAATCTACAATGTTAACTTTTTTTTTTTAAGTAGGCTCCATACACACTGTAGGGCTTGATCTCACTACCCCAAAATCAGGAGGTGCTCGCTCCACCAACTGAGCTACTCAGGTGCCCCTATCCTAACCATTTTTAAGTGTACAGTTCAGTAGTGTTAGGGCATTCATACTGCTGTGCAACCATCACCAGGACCCATCTCTTTCCAAATCAAAACTGATACTACCCATTAAGCAGTAACTCCCCATTCCCCTACTTTCCCAGCCCCTTATCACTACCATCCCACATTCTGTCTCTATGATTATGACTACTCTGAGTACCTCACATAAATGGAATCATGCAGGATTTGTTTTTTAGTGACCGGCTTATTTCACTTAGCACAATGTCCTCAAGTTTCATCTATGCTGTAGCATGTGTCAGAATTTCCTCCCTCTAAGGTTAATGGTATTTCATTGTATATGTACACCACATTTTGCTTCTCTATTCATCTATTGATGGACACTTCTGTTGCTTCCATGTTTAAGCTATAAACATGAGTGTAAAGGTGTCTCTTCAAGACCCTTTTAGTTCTTTTGTGTGTATACCCAGAAGTGGAATTCTTGGACCATATAGAATTCTAATTTTAACTTTTTGAGGAACCACCAAACCATTTCTATAGAGGATATAGCATTTCACATTCCCACCAACAGTGCACAAAGATTCCAATTTCTCCACATCCTTGCCAACACTCATTAATTTCTCCTTTTTTGTTTTTTCAGTAGCTATCCTAATGGGCGTAAGGTAGTTTCACTGCAGTTTTTCTCTTTTCTTTTCTTTTTCTCTCTTCCCCTTCCTTCCTTCCTTCCTTCCTTCCTTCCTTCCTTCCTTCCCTCCCTCCCTCTCTCTCTCTTTTTAAAGTAGGCTCTACATACAATGTGGGGCTTGAACTCATGACCTGGAGATAAAGAGTCACGTGCTCTACCAACTGAGCCAGCCAGGAGCCCCTCTATTTCTTTTTTTGCCTATGTATTTGGTGTCACGCCCAAGAAGTCATTGCCAAATCCAATGTCATGAAGCTGTGCCCTATGTTTTCTTCAAAGTTTTATAGCTTTAGGTCTTACCTGTAGGTCTGATCCATTTTATGTTAATTTTTATTTATAATGTTAGGTAAGAGTTCAACTTCATTCTTTTGTATGTGTATATTCAGTTTTCCCAGTACCATTTAAAAAAAAGACTATCCTTTCCCCTTTGAATGGTCTTGGAAATCTTGTTGCAAATCATCTGATCATGAATGTGAAGGTTTGGAGTTTCTGTTCTATCTCATTCTTCTATATGTCTGTCTTTATGCCAGTACCATGTTGTTTTGATTATTGTAGCATTATATATGTTCCAGTTTTCCCTGACTTTTTTCTTTTTAAGAGAGGGGGAGGGAGGGCAGAGGGAGAGGGAGAGAGGGAAAATCTTAAGCAGGCTTCATGCCCAGTGTGAAGCCCGATGTAGGGCTCAATCTCACAACCCTGAAATCATGACCTGGGCTGAAATCAAGAGTCAGATGCTTAACTGACTGAGCCAGCCAGGCTCCCCCTCCTTTACTGATTTCCAACTTCATCTCATTGTGGTCAGAGAAGATACCTTTTTTTTTTTTAAGATTTTCTTTATTTATTTATCAGAGAGAGAGAGAAAGAGCACAAGCAGGGGGAGCGGCAGGCAGAGGGAGAAGCAGGCTCCCCACTGAGCCTAGAGCCTGATGTGGGATTTGATCCCAGGACCCTGGGATCATGACCTGACCCGAAGGCAGATGCTTACCAACTGAGCCACCCAGGCATCCCGAAGATACCTTTTAAAATCAGCTGAATCTCTTTCTTTTCTTCTCTTCTCTTTTATTTCTTTCTTTTTCTTTCCTTCCTTCCATCTTTTTTTTAAGATTTTATTTATTTATTTATTTATTTATTTATTTAAAGATTTTATTTATTTATTTGACAGAGATAGAGACAGCCACCGAGAGAGGGAACACAAGCAGGGGGAGTGGGAGAGGAAGAA